>NC_069501.1:1159823257-1159945757 GCF_027579735.1 Bombina bombina | reverse complement strand
GCTCAGGTGCAGCAATGCACTACTCGGAGCTAGTTACTGATTAGTAGCTGCACCCAAGGTTCACCCAATGTGTTCAGCTAGCTCCCAGTAGTGCATTGCATCTCCTTTACCAAAGTATACCTAGAGAATTGAAACAATTTGATAGTAGAAACAAATTGGAAAGTTGTTTTAAAATTATTCGCTCTATCTGAATCATGAAAGACAAAATTAGGGGTTTGTATCCCTCTAGAGGAACAGTCTAATGATGAAAAGATACACATTCTAAATGGTTAGAGCTTCATTTTTGCTTTACTGTGAAGTGATAAAACACATAGGTAAAGTTCCACTTGGCAGCCACAAGCATTTCATCTCTGAAGAACAGGAAACTGGTTATGAGCCAATTTGGATCTGCCAAGCACCAGCTGTGTTCTGTTTAGAAGCTGCAAACGTTGCAGTGTGTTTCACCTATGTGGTTAACCCCTTTGGTGGGTTAAACAAAGTTACCTGGGGTCAGTAACACAAAATCACATGCTATTATGGATTAAAACACATCATATTTTTTTGCATTAAATGTCCCTTTAACACTTCATATATAAAGTATTAATACAGAATGTGAACTGTATTTTCAAGATCATGCAGTGTATTTAGAAACAGCATGAATATCAGCAGGCGTTATCGCTTAATAACAGCCAGTCATTACTGCTCATAAATAAATAATAGGCTT
This sequence comes from Bombina bombina, assembly GCF_027579735.1. Lineage (NCBI taxonomy): Eukaryota > Metazoa > Chordata > Amphibia > Anura > Bombinatoridae > Bombina > Bombina bombina. The sequence continues at coordinate 1,159,945,054 of NC_069501.1, read as the reverse complement.
TTCATTTTTGCTGAGGTATCTGGTCCATGCGTATTAATTTTCAGTAATCAGATATGTCCCACTGGTACAGAGTCTTTACAAAAACAATTGATTAGTTGTGTTTAGTTAAAAAAAATCCATTTCAAATTTAGATTATTGGCGTTGAAAGGTAATTTTTGCCACTTGATGGCTGAATGTTGTCAGAAGTCTCAAGAGTGTTGTTTATTAGACTTAAGGTTTTTTTATTTGGGGTTCTTAAAATAAATGTATATTACATCCTAGTAAATGACTCCAGTCACTAAGCAGTAACGGATATATGGTAAACATTACTGCAGAAGACGTTGGCTTTTTTCCCCCATGTCCAATGGGGGGGGGGGGGAGGGACAGAAATGGCTAGAATATAATGTGTTTAGATGTGCAACATATGTATGGCTTTAATGTATTGGATTTGCATATTGATCCAGGACAATTAGAACATCAAAAAACAAGTGATTGTTGTGTCCATCACAAAATTGTCACCCGCACCCAGTAAATTTATATTTATTTTTTACCAAGTGTCTTAATAGTTGAGTCTTGTGTGCATATTTTTATACATTTTTAAAACACATTTTTAATGATCTCTAATCACCCAACTGAAATATTTTAAAAGAAACATTAAAAGGACACTGATTATTAAACTGCAAAATATGAATGCCTTATTGTTACTGGGCAAATAGCATTGAAAATGCTGACAGAATTACTGCACCCCGTCACCCATAGCCTTAGGTATTTATTTTTTTTCTTTGTAGCTGCAGTGAGTAAGCCAGCCAATCAGAAGCTGTAGCAACCAGCCAATTGAACAGAGTTGAGCACGCCTGAGTCACTGCTATCTAAGCTGCATTGAATGATTGATAGGTCATACATGAGCTGTAGCACAACTAGATCTATAATTCACTCAAGGCAGCTTGGAAAGGAGCTGTGCAGGAGCTCATTCTGCTATGTCTTGGTGGGTACACACTTTGGTTTACCACTTGCCAACATTAATGAGAAAAACTGCCTAGGTAGCACCCAATGTAAAAAAATACATTTACTATGTGATATTTCAAGGGACAATAAACCAACTACACACTGGCCCGAGCAGTGAGTCTTTAAGCACCTAGTGGAGTGTACAAAGACACATTTATAATGCGATTGAGCCAGGGACACAAAGACACACTACATTCATATTCAGCAATGTAACAAACTGCACAATGTAACAAAACTGCATTGCAAAAAATCTGTACTCAAAAGAATTGTTGTTGAAGACCTTTAACATTGTCCTTTTGTTAGAGTAAATTTTGTAAATCAAGAGAAGTACAGGCATACATCCCTTGGAAAGACAAATACATAAGTACATATTACCGATTTTTTACTAGAATATTACTTAGTGGTTTTATTTGTGGTTGTAGACATTTTGGTTGTGCTTTATAAATTAAAATGTGTTCTAAATAATATTTCATTAAAATTCATGAAAAAGTTTTATATGCATTGATCAGTAAAACATGTTGGGCCACATTACAAGTGGAACACTATTAGTTGAAAGTAAAATGTTTGTGAGCGAAAGCCGACATGCGCTAACTTAAAGACTTCAGATATCTCCACTGCATTAACTTCTCCCCTTAGAGCACTCAAACTGGAAAAAAAACTAACACTTACCGTTTGCGAGCTGACCCAACTCTGTGTTAGACTTACAGCGCTAACCCAAAGGTAGTTATGAATATTTTACATTCCAATGTTCATATAGAATAAGATGTTCTATTGATTTTTAAATAGATATTTCTATAAATATATATGATGTCTTTTTTGTACGATATAAATCTTTGAATTTATATAGATATATGCATATATGTGAAAAACATTGAAATGTAAAATATTTACAGTAAATACACAGTAAGACACATTATTAAATATTAATATTCGATAAAAAGGATTTTTCATTCTTTCAGGTATTTGAGTGGAAAGAGCTCCAAAGTACGAACATATAAACATAAATACATATATATACATATGTGTATATATACATACACATATTTAGACATGTATATGTATGCATGTGTATATATACATTATAGTCTTTCTATTCAAATACCTTGTCATCTACCTTTTAACCCTTATAATTATTTTTTATTAATATTTATATGAATATTTTTAATTAGTTGATGTGTGTGTATATATGAGTGTAACTGAATGTTAATGTATTTATGTTATGTTTATGTGTTTGGTGCAACTTTTTAGTAAGTCCTAACCCCTTATGCGAGGAATTCAGTTGCGCCAACCCAAAGAGCCCAAATTTAGTTTGCCCTCATGTTGTCGTGTTTACTTCCAACTTGTAATACGCACGAAAGGTTAGCGTAAGTACAATGTTTCAATATGTTAGCACGCCCTTTTAGCTCGATGTACGAAGCAACATAAGCTGCTCCAGAGCCCTTGCTGGGCAGGTCTGCACATGCAAAGGTCTAATGACTGCTGCTTCTTACATACTTTGCCACTTCTAAGGTGGCAAAGAGCAATCACAGAGAGCTCACTCACTCTCGTGATTGACAGTCCCTTCTTTTGCACAAGTGAAGGGGCAGGATAACACACTCAGTGGAGTGTAAAATGATGCAAATGGGCCAGCGGATGAACAAATCCGCTGCCCGTATGCAGCAAAGGCGTGCCGACGGGTTCTCAAGTTGAGAAGCTGTTCTCATGCCATTAAAAACATGGGGCCCTTTGTATTTTATTTTGAAATATCTGTAATCTGAAAGCTAAAACAATACTACAGAATTTATTAAATACATATATAATGATACATAGAAACTAAATGAAGAGTAATAAATGGTTTATTTATAAGCAGAACAAAATGGACGAAAGAAAAGAGTAGTAATTGTTTCTTTGTCATTGTTCCAAAGCCTTCTTCAGTAAAAGTGCTTCCCATTTCTGGTAAACTACTAATTTAACCTTTTTATTGTTAATTGTAACATTTCAACATTTCAAATGGCTTTCCATAAATATTTTCCCCTATAATTCATGTCTGCATATTATTGTTGAAATTTGATGTTTTGTGTAGTGGAGTATTGAAATTATTTTTTATTATACCATATTTGAAAAATAAACAAGCTAAAAATAGTTTACAAACAATTGCGAATATGTAAATGAACTAAAGCTTCATTTTCTTTTTGACCATATCTATTATTAAAAATATTACTTTTTTTCAAAACCAATGCTGTCACAGTTTTACAAGATTTCAAGGAAAAATAACAGCAAATTTTAGGGAAATGTAAACGTTGTTAAAAGGATATTATAAATGGTAAATATCTGTATTTTCATTTTGACGGCTTGTACATATGTACGTAACAGTCATTTGGGCATAAGATGGTTTGAATTTCTAGAAGTTGTTTGTACAATAACACATAAATATAATGCAAAGGAATATTTAGAACTGATACAGTCCACCTCATTATTCGTTGTTAATATGTGTTATGATTACATTGTAGCATTATTAATATGTAGTGCAGCACAGATAACATTCAATTAAACCTGTTATTACCTTTGGGATATTTTAGCCTTAAAGTGACACTTTCATTATTATTATTTCTGCAGGGATTAAATATAAGATTGTATGATTTAATCACTCATCCCCCCCTCTCCCCTTTAGACAGATGTTAACAGTGGTTCCTAACACTGAATTGGAACAAAATAAACCTCACCAAATTGATATGTTTACTTATGAATTTATCTTTATAATTACAAAATTGCCTCTCTTATGAAACAAAACAATAACATTTGGGGGGGGGGGGTTACTCCACTTTAGAGCTGTAAGATACAGAGTTGTTATTGTGAAACAAAGACTTTAAATATCAAAATTGAATTGTTAAAGGATAAGCAATATATAAGATTGCATGTAAGAGATACTTTAGTGCAAAATCTATTCTTTGGTCCTCATAAAAGTTGTATTTGTAATGGGAAAGATATAAAAATAATGGTGAAAACCCTTTATTTGTGAACTTTAGTATCTGGTGGTGCTCAAAAAATAAATTATAATACAAATAATTATTCCCTGTACTGTTGTTTTAGTTCAGCCAATGAGCTGACACTTGCAGAGACCATCTGTAAGTTTTCCAGCTAAGCTTAAAAAAAAATATAGCTACTACACTGAAAAAGTAGACGACAGTAAAGATTCTAAACTGCATTATTTTATAGTATTTATTTTTATGCTAAACAATTTTCAAAAACAAACTGCTCTATAAATATAGAAAATGTTGATTTCTGACAATATTGTTTTATTCATCTTCGATGACTAGCTGCAGTTGAGCTCCTTTGTAGCATAGAACTTTTCAAAAGCAAATGATGGTGTCCATGGTGCTGAAACAGAGTCAGTTGAAAACTGCTTAGAAACCTTACTGACTAGAACAGCATATACCATAATAATATGTATCATTTCAATGTGTGGAAACTAAACAAAAAGCAAACCCTGTAGTTTAATTCCTTTAATTATACTACAATATAACAATAATAAAATACTTGAGTATTTTGTTACTGCATGAATACACACTAGTAACTAGCCACTAAGTAGCATACTCATGTTACTACCAATAACCAACCATGCTGTGCTCAGCACCGACTCAGGAGTGCTCTTAGTGAGTATGAGACATAACTATGTGTTTAAATAGTTACAACAATCATAATTAATTAGAACATTGTATATTATTGCATTAGAATATCAATGAAAATTTTTTTTGTTTGTTTGTTTTTTTTACCAGGAACTGCTTCTATTGATATATGAAATAAAAATAATGAAATTAATTAAAACTATTTTTTAAATACATTCTAAATATTTACTTTCTAGTTCTTTATATTGATGCCTTTTGCCATGCAATCAAATGTGAATGTTATCATTTGACATGCAATGCAATACATGGTTTTCTTATATTTCAATATAAAATTTCATGGAAGAGTTATTTCACTCTTTATTCATTTCTGTCATTGCGGTTACCTTATGTCATATTTTATTTTTTATGTTTTATTATAATTATACAAAATTAACGTTAATACAAATTGGCCATCCCATATTAAGGAGGAGTTGCTATTGGGGATCTATAATTTACATACAGGTAGAATGTTTGAAAATGAAAACTGATTTAATTTTTTTGTCATTTATATGCTGTAGGAGTTTTAATACAATGTATTATACTTTAAAGGAATGTTAAAGTCAAAATTAAATTTTTATGATTCAGATTGAGCATACAATTTAAACAACTTTCCAATTTACTCTATTATCTCATTTTCTTTGTTCTTTAGGTATCCTTTGTTGAAAAGCATATCTAGGTAGGCTGAGGAGCAGCAATGTACTACTGGGATCTAGGTGCTGTTTTGTGGCTGTACATATATGCCTCTTGTCATTAATCCCACCCAATGTCTTTAGCTAGCTCCCAGTAGTGTATTGCTACTCCTTCAACAAAGGACACCTAGAGAATTAAGCAAATTTGTTAATAGAAGTAGTAAAAGTGAAACTTTTTGAAAATGATATGCTCAGTCTGAATCATGAAAGAAAGATTTGAGTTGCATGTCCCTTTAATGTAAGAAAATAAATAAAGCATTGATTCCACTGCAAACCAGGCTAGCCAAATAATATCGTAATCATAATAATAATAATATGTTGATCTAGTATGGTTTGCTCAACTTTTCTAAAAAAAATTTTTATTATCAGGGTTCAACAAATCCAGGAGCCTGGGAACCACTCAGGCTCCCCCTGGCTCCTAATTGTTTTGGGTTATACTCCATAAATCTATATTCAAACTGCCTGGCTCCTAAATAGTCTTACTGGCTCCTAGAATTTTACCTTTTTATCTGGGGCGCTAATCCTATATATCCAATATCCTAGAATTGTACCTCTGGGTAATAATTTGTTGGGTTATTTTCCATAAATCTATACACAAATACTACTGTCTGGCTCCTAGTCTTACTGACTCCTACATTTTAAACATATTCGTCAATCATTGACTTTATGATCGGCTCAGTAATCACTAAAAACAAATACAGTGAAACAAAAATTCCATATACTGGATGTAAAAAGGCCTGAATATATTTCCTTCACTTAAGCCTTCATTTTCATATATATCCCTACAATATATTTTAGGTTTTATAAAGCACAATAAATGATGATGTACGAGCTACAGTAATGTTTTTTTTTTTCTTCTGCTATCAAAATGTGTTATCCCCTCATTTGTTTATGTAAATGCTCTGTAACATAGAATCAAAAACCTTCTTCCCAGTGAAGCATAGGCAAACTGACGGACAAATGAATAAACATATCTCATGTCCCTGGAGCTAAATCTGAGCAGAATCCTGCAAAAATCAATTGTCTGATGGCTGGAGGACACTGGCATTCATGTGATTGAATCTACTAGGCTGACAAGGGCTCCCAAATCACAGATGTATGCAATTTTCCAGCCTAATTAAAGATGGAAAGTCAGTATTTAATAGTCTCAGAGTCGCCTTTAATAGAAATATCTGTATATAAACACATTGTTTAATACATTTTAACAAACATAAAGATTGGTATATTATACATAAAATGTCATTTTTTGACAAATATGTTTTGAGGTCAATATATTTATAATGTAGCAAGTAAATGTACGAAGCAGCGAGAGCTGCTCCGGAGCCTTTACGGTGCAGGTTCGCATATGCAAGCCTGCTTCCCGCAATGTAAGAAGCAGCGGTCATTCGACCACTGCTTCTTACACCCTACGCCACCTCTGACAGCCCCTTCAGTCGTACGATTGGTCATACGAATGAAGGGGCAGTCATTACACATGACACATGATACATACGGGCTAGCAGATCAACAGATCCGCTGCCCGTATGTAGCGAAGGTGGGTGGATAGCTTTGTAAGTTAGAGACATTTCAGCCAAAATTGGAATCCACATGAATTCATGTCCGTTTTGAATAGAAGAATTTTAGTAATTTACACGTATTAGCAAAAAAGCTTCTAATAAAAACTATATCTGTTTCAAAAGTGTATTTAAGTATGCACCGTGCACCAGCATTTTAAACACAACGCTTCCTTAGAGCCTAAGGTGCTTGTACCATTTGGCAATGACTCAATTTGTTAATTGCTGAAATGATACAAGCCCCACTGACACGCTGAGCAGTTGCAGTTTAAAATGCTTGTGCAATGAGAATATCTAGCAAAACTTTACATGCACGTGCAGAGAAAAATGTTAACACTAAAACAGTGATAACGTTTACTAGAAGCATTTTTACCAATACGTGTATACTGCAAATATGTTTCTGTTCAAAGATGTAATTCATCTATATGCATTTAATTTTTGACCGGAATGTCCCTTTTAAGAAGCTGTTCGCCCGTCTGTTAGTACATGGAGCCCTAAACACTCAAAAGAATAAACTCCACGTTCATTTTCTATTTTGATTGCTTTTCTTGTAATTTTTGTTTGCAGATAGGACCTTGTGTGCATCCTATATACTTAAAAATGCTGTGGTTTTGCCTGATCCTGTAATATTTTACGCAGTGATTGATTAGTTTAGCGCAGGATTTCCTTTACATGTGGATTCTGGTGACAGCAAATGCTAATAGGTAATTGTGCTCAGATAACTGTTCTGGATCTGCCCTTAACTGGATATGCAAAACCCTGCATGATTTACAAGGAAAATGATAATATTTAATGTTTTAAAAAGTTATATTTTTTCTATGCAGATGTTTTTAAAAGCATTGCTTAAAGGGACATGTAAGTTCAGATAGAGCATGACATTTTATAATAATAATTAGTTATTTGTAGAGCGCCAACAGATTCCGTAGCACTATTTTGAAGAAACTTTTTAATTTATTTATATTATTTACTTTGTTTTCTTGGTATCCTTTGTTGAAAAGCAGCAGGAATGCACTACTGGGAGCTATCTGGTGGCTTCTTAAGTACTGAAATATTCATTTCTAAAAACAAAGCCTGCATTATTTGCTTGGAATCATTGACATTCAAGTAAGATTTGCTTCCTGTGTACTGAAACACATATAAATACTTTATAAAATGTGCTCAAATGCATTTAAATAACAATTATTTTATTTATTAAATTTTAATAGGCTACAGGGGGAAAAAAAGCCATTTAAAAATGTAATACAATTTGTTATTTAGCTCCTGAATAAACCATAATTTGATAGTTAGGCATTCAGAGAGAACCCCCCCCCCCCCCTAAGAGTGCTGTGGGGGTTGTCTTAATCAACCAATAAGCATTAGTAGAAAATACTCAACCAATACTGTTGTATTAAGGTTTATGTAAGCTGATTTTACTTAATGGGATACTAAACCCAAAGTTTTTTTCTTTAATGATTCAGGTACAGCAGCAATTTTAAGCAACCATATTATTTACTCCTATTATCAATTTTTCTTTGTTCTCTTGCTATCTTTATTTGAAAAGCAGGAATGCAAAGCATAGGAGCCGGCCCATTTTAGGTTCCGCACCCTGGATAGCGCTTGCTTATTGTTGGCTACATTTAGCCACTAATCAGCAAGCGCTAGCTAGGTGCTGAACCAAAAATGGGCCGGCTCCTAAGCTATCAAAATGTGGATATTGTTTTTTCCACATAATTTCAATTATAAATAATTTCCCGCTACAATTGTTTTCCCCATCAGATTATAAACAATTAGGATGTTTACATTCTAATAATTTTTACTTCAGGCACATTCTGAATTGCAAAATATTAATTTAAATATTGCAATCTGTTTACTCAATACAAGCAATCTAAATTATGATAATATATTGTACTTCAGTAAACATTGTGCAGATTTGTGAGTGAAAAGAATTTGCATATATTTTGATGAGTAAAAAAAAATAGATAATTTGTTCCTACTTTTAAAAGTTTTATTTTTTAATATAGAGGAAAATATAAACCTTCACCAAACCCTGGTGAAAGCAACGTGGTTTTAATTAGAGGCACATTCTAAGATGAATTTATCTGTATACAATATTCTCCATAGAACATTTTGCCAGCTTGGTGGCATTAAGTTGTTAGGTTGGGACAGTGTAATACTTTGCAATATTATAACATTTTCTGTTATTTATAAATGTTACTTAAAGTGATGGTAAATCCAAGCGTTTAACAAACGCTAGGATTTACCATCACTAAAAATCAAGGGGAGTTTCATTCATCAACCTTCATCAAAAAGGGTGCAAAACTCACGCTTTCTGTGCCATTGCACAGCTCTAAATTCAGCGGCACAGGCCGCCCATGGCACAACAATCTTCTACCAATGAGCTGCTGCTTGCACCTCTGAACCAATAGCCATGCGTGTCAACTGACAGGTTTCTGTATTCACACCTCGCTATTGGTTCAGAGGTGCAAGCAGCATCTCATTGGTAGAAGATCGTTGTGTTGTGGGCAGCCTGCACCCCTGATTTTAGCGCTGTGCAACTGCACAGAAAGGGTGAGTATAACACCGCTTGGATTTACCAATCGCTTTCCAAATCAAAAGAATTGCATAATTTAATATAAATTGATTGTTGCAATTTCTGCAACAATTACAAAGTATTTTTTAAATAATTTTTATTATATGGTGTTATAAGTGTAACTGTACTTTGTAATGTATTTTTGATGTGGTTTGTGACACTTTTTTGTTTTGAGAAACCGTTCACCAGCGCTCTGAGTTCACGCTAACCGGGCGCACGTTAACTTTATTTGCGCTCAAGCGATTGCATCCACTTTCAACTTGTAATACGATTGAAAAACCCGAAGTACGCAAAGACCCACAATAAACTCTTTTTGCTTGCGCAGAACAGTGAGCGCCCCACTCGTAATCTAGCCCTGAGTGGACTAGATGCAATAAAACATGTTTTGTCTAATCCTGTGAGGCTTGCTGAGTCAGGATGTCATTTGCAAGCTTCATTAAAGAGAGAAAAAAAATTGCTATTGAATGTCCTATAGCACTCTAAGGGACGTTCACTAGTTTCCTCCATGACAAGGAGAGAATAATGCAATACAATTTGGTGCTCTCAGAGTGGGAATTTAACCATTTTAGATTTGCATTTTATGTAGCAAAGAATAAATAAATGTGTTTATTTAAGTGTCTGCTCCTAACTACACTGATATACATAAAGTACAAAATTCTAAAGTGAAAGAAATATATCATTTAAAAGGACACATAAGTCAATATACAGCTTCAATACAGTGCAAAGTGCTTTAAAAAAGAATGATTCAACCTTTTTTAACTCTATGTTGTTTGCTATACTGCATGCATGCTGGCACTATTTAGTATGCTTTGCACTTGGCACATACAGCATAGTTACTATTTGTTATCATTAGCTGTGATAGTGGCCTTTACATTAAAGTAAAGACTAAAATACCATACCACCAATATTTTATGTTCCCTTAAAGGGGCATTAAACGTTTTATAAATGCTAGATTAAAGGAAAGATTTGCCTGACAAAATGCAGATGAAAAGGTGTGGAAACAGCAATTTTATAACCTAGGCTTCCTTTATCTAATTTCTTCTGCTAAAGCCAATAAGGAAAAGCTTTAAATGATTTATTGGAATGTATCCAATGAATGTGTGGAATATAGCAGGGTTAAATATGCACTTTTAGTTTTAATAGGAGCTGAAATGCTCAGAATGTTCAGATTTTTTTAAATGAAATGAAAAGGGGGTAAGGTAAATAATGAAAGTATATTGCAAATGTTTTTTTATACTAATTAAAGATTTTTTTATAACAATCACAAAGTGGTTAGTCTCCCTTTAAAGGGCCACAATACCCAAATGTTTAAACACTTGAAAGTGATGCAGCATAGCTGTAAAAAGCTGATTAGAAAATATCACCTGAACATCTCTATGTAAAAAAAAAAGATATTTTACCTCAAAAGTTCCTCAGTAGCCACCTCCCATTGTAAAGGATTTCTAAGCAGCATATTAGTATGTCTGTCCTGGGACATCTGAAGGGATGAGCATCGTGCACTCTCATATTATTTCACCAATCAGGTAAAGGAAGCTTACTATGAAATCTCATGAGAGTTGTCAAATCTCATGAGATCACAGTAAGAGTTCATGACCTCAGCACTGCTGATGCTGATTGGCTGCTGTTCATTTCTTCATTTTTTTTAATTTTTTTACCTGCAGCTGGGAGCAGCTGAGTATAACTTTTTACACAGAACTTACTCTGCTGAGCTGAGGAAATTGTGAGGTAAAATATCTTCCTTTTTTACATAGAGATGCTCAGGTGATATTTTCCTGTCAGCTTTTTACAATTATACTGCATCAGTTTCAAGTGATTTAGCATATGAGTATTATGTCCCTTTAACTGATCATTTTGTTGTACCCAATAAAGGGCCAGATTACAAGTGGAGCGCTATCTATCCCGTAACTCTGCTAGAAGTAAGCTTTTTGCGAGCGTCAGGTAGAGCTTGTTTTACAAGTTGAAAGTAAAAAGTTATCACTCGCACGCTTATCCGGTGCGCGTAAAATGCCGAACTTTCAATACCTCGCTTGTGTTAACGTATTCCCCCATAGAAGTCAATAGAGTGAAAAAAGTGGGATTTTTTTTTTTTTCGTGTTCTCTCAATTTCTCACAATTTTCAGGGTTAAATTACAGAAAAAGGAGACACAATAAAATTAACATTTTACTATGCATAATTTTATTGTGACAACTATTATATTCTAACCTCAGCATAACTGATTGATTCATCTAAGAGTTTCAGTGCTGGTGACTCTGTGCCCCATCTTAGATGCTGCAGAAGGACAATGTTCCCAGTCAGTGAATCGGTCCACTAGCGATGGCTGCCAGAAATCCAGCAACAACTGGAGAAAGTTAAGGTTGCACAAGTAGTCTCTTATATAATCCTGCCCCCTGCTATCGCATAAGATCTGGGATTGCGAGAGAGGTTGGAAAGTAGCAGTCTTACGAACATTGCTTCTTAACTTGCAGTTGCATGATTGCATAAGCTTGTGTGCCCCTCAAGGGCTCAGAAGCTGTATATTTAGCCCATGGTCAGAAAGTAAAATGATAAAAATCCTAAAAAACATTGCAGTTTTATGTACATTCACGTCAAATTGATCGTTTTAATTAGTGACGGGTACCTCAATATTAAATGGTGCAGCCAGAAGCTGCTTTTTTGTGTTCTCTCATTTTCTATGGTATGAGATTCCAGGTTACTTTACCAGAGTTTTATGGAATCTAGGATGCTGTGAAGACATGGTAAGGAATCATAATTCATTTAGGTATACAAAGCCTCCTGCTGCAAAACTTAAAATAGAGCTTATTATTAGTAGTATTAGGAGTATAATTTATTTGTAGAGCGCCAACAGATTCTGCAGCACTATAAACAGGTAACATTTATAAGAAGCAAATGGGCCCTGTTAAAAATTTCACTGTTGTAGATCACCTTGTGTGAACGATATCTACAAGAGAGCTAGACTTGTAAGCTTACATGCTAAGGGGGTTCAAAGACATGACAAAAAAAGAGTCAAGGAGCTGAGTAAGAAAATGTTATTGTACATTGCTTGCATCGACTAAACAGTAGAGTCTTTATGGAGCACTTGGAACTGTAAAAACTAAGGGAGAATCTTGTGGAGCGAGGCAGAGTTCCACAAGATTCTAGAGAAGTCCTTTAGATGGGAATGTGAGGAAGTAACAAGAGGAGGAGAGAATATATGAAAGAATAGCAATGTTTCAGACTCAAAACCTACCCTTAGTCATGCTTGTTCAGCCTACAATTTTGCTATTCTTTCTATAAGACCAAATGTAAAATGAATGAAGGTCTTTCGAATGGAGGAATTGTGTCCTTGAATGTGCACTAAGGCTTGATTACCCTCTCTAGGGACTGAAACATTACAGTGCTTTCTCTACATCGTTTTCAAGGAATCATAAAACACCTAGGGCTAGATTTCAAGTAGAGCACTAAATTATTGCGCTCTCGCAAACAGGCAAATTTGACCATTTGCCGGTGTGCAATAATTAACCAGCCATTACAAGTGGATGGTTATTGCTACTGTAAGCTCGCTGGGATCTCTGGTTAATTTTATAAATCTGCCCCAAATGCCCCCAAAATACTGTGTAGTTTATTAAAAAAAAAATATGACAGCTTCTTTATTTTTTTTAAATTACTGCACTAGGCAGTATTTTGGGGTTAAAGTTGGTGGGAGTGGGGTGTTAGAAAAAAAAAATGGCACTGAAAAGTGCCTTTACATTGCAGTCAATGGGAACTGTGTGTTCCCTGTAAATATTTATGTATATGCTTATATACATATATATGCATGTGTTAATGTGTATATACACATAAATATATATGTATATAATCATAAACATGTATATTTGATTGCTGCACAACTTACCCCCTTTGCTGGCGCTGATGGAGCCTATGGAAGCACGCTCTCGTGAGCACATAACTTCCTAGAAATGCGAACCCGGGCTCGCATTACGGCTAACTTGTAATACCAGCGCACATTATCGTGCACTGGTATTACAAAGTGGAGGGCTAATATTGCTTTAATGAAAGCGATATATAGTGCTCCACTTGTAATCTTGCCCCTATTGTTTCTGCATTCATGTTAAACTAGCCTTAGTGTTGTGCTCAGATATACACTCATGGTCATTGCATTGTTATTTTATTATTATTATAATTACTGCAGTATTATTTTACAGCATTAATTATTTAACTAGTTAATTATGTAACTACTATTTGCTTCCAAAAGAAAATGAATGCAAAATAAAAGTGGGAAGTATGCATTGTTTCCTTTAAATTAGGTGTCAAATGTTATCCATTTCAAAGGCTGATAAAAATCTATCATATGAGAATTATTGGAATATTAATGGCTGCGAGGAGTTGGTTTCAATGTGAACGCAATCACAATCGGACATTTTCATTATTTATCTCCAGCACCTTTTTTTTTCATTAACGTTGCAATGAAAAATGGCCCTCTACTTAATACTTAAAGGGACACTGAACCCACTTTTTTTCTTTCATGATTCAGATAGAGCAGTTCTGATCCAAGAAAAAAAGCTTCAATGTCCTCTTTTTCATATAAAGATAGCAAGAGAACAAAGAAACATTGATAATAGGAGTAAATTAGAAAGTTGCTTAAAATTGCATGCTGTATCTGAATCACGAAAGAAAAAATTTGGGTTCAGTGTCCCTTTAACATGTGCTAGTCCTGGTTTTCTGATCATAATCCAGATTCTCAAAACAACAGATTTATGGGGCCATTTTTCATTTATTGAATTCAACAGTTAGAAAGATTAATAAACCCCGGACAACAATTTTACCTATTATCGAGTACCCCAAAAGATTTTAATGAAATATTTTTTTTTTCACATGGGCAAAACACACTGAAATTACCTGCCGCCATACTGGATAGTGTTAGGAAAAAACCGTCACCAAACAGATAAAAACATTTTGTTAAACCAAGAAAAACATATGCCTGTTATACCGATAATGTCCCCATTCATATTCCTTAAAAAGATATGCACACATATATTTATAGTCTTTAGCAGCACACCATGTTAATTGCACATATTGCCTATTAGCATCAGTGCACACTGTAAATAGGAATACATCAACATACCGGCCCTTCAACCTTTGATTTCATTGATAACCCCGCACTCCATTATGTTTATCATTAATCATGTGCATTTAGTTTTTCAATTACGCAGTCATGAGATTTAACAATGCAGATAACAATTTCATGTTGCTTTCAGGGGGTAACAGATAAAAGCTTCAGGGGTATTAAAAGCATCCCAGGACATAATTGAAAACGGGATAAATCTCAATGTACTGGGGTATTCCAGTAAGTTGCAATTGGGATATTGATCAGATATTTGAATTTAGTTTGTTTTTAAAGGGACACTGATCCCAAATTGTTTCTTTTGTGATTCAGATAGAGCATGCAATTGTAAGCAACTTTTTTTTTCAAATAAAGATAGCAAGAAAACGAAGAAAAATTGATAATAGGAGTAATTTAGAAAGTTGCTTAAAATTGCCTGCTCTATCTGAATCATGAAAGAAAAAAATATGGGTTCAGTGTCCCTTTAAGGTTGTGTCAGTAGTTGCCAGTGAGTTGAGTTTGAAACATAAAGAGCCCACTAGTTTTTTTTTTATGGAGCAGAGTTCAAAATCACATAAATCCAAGATATATATATATATATATATATATATATATATATATATATACAGGTGGCCCTCGTTTTACAACGGTTCAATTTACACCGTTTCAGAATAACAACCTTTTTTTCCAGTCATGTGACTGCTATTGAAAAGCATTGAGAAGCAGTGCATTTATTAAAATAGCCAGTAGGTAGAGCTGTCCGCTTGTGTTGCAGCAAAGCCAAGCAAGCCGAAATTAATCAGTTTAACCAGACCTGAGCTATCGAGCAGATTTCAAAGGAACAAGATCCTCCTGTCTATAAATCAGTCCAGATTGGAATGCATAGAAAGAACTGTTTGCAGAAAAATGCAAGTGAAGTCTGTGTTGTGTGATTATTTTATTAGGTTTATAATGCTGTTTAGCAAATGTTTTTGTTCATTTAACTTAGTTTAATTATATATTCTGTGTTGTGTGATTATTTTATTAGGTTTATAATGCTGTTTAGCATTTAAAGTCTTCATTTCAAAGCTTTAAAAATAATGTATTAGGTGTTACTTATGCCAATTTTGAGAGGGGCCTGGAACCGATCTCCCTCACTTCCCATTGACTTACATTATAAACTGGGTTTCAATTTACAACGGTTTCAATTTACAACCATTCCTTCTGGAACCTAACCCCGGCGTAAACTGAGGGCTACCTGTGTTTATATATATATATATATATATATATATATATATATATATATATATCTGCCTGTTGCAAGTACCAGCAAAGTTCATGAGCGTCTCATGTGTGATAAACAATATTTAAATAAAATATTTTTTTCTATTGAGATTCACATTATAACAGCATACTGTACAAGGTCATTCCCATTTACAGCACGGTAGCAACAATACAAGTGAACAAGTATGTGAATTTTCCGCATATAAGTGCAAATCATCAATACACATTGGTTACTTAAAGGGGCATGAAATTCAAAAAATGTATTTCATGATTAGAGAATACATTTTTTTTTAAAAAGTTTCCATTTTGCTTCTATTATCAAATGTTCTTTGTTCTCATGTTATTTTTTGTTGAAGAGATGTCTAGATATGTAGTATGCACCTGTCTGGAGCACTACTTGACATGAAATAGTGCTGCCATCTAGTGCTCTCCTAATGTATAACATTGTTGCAAAAGTACTGCCATATATGATAACAAGAAAACAAAAAAAATTGATAATAGAAGAAAACTGGAAAGTTGTTTAAAATTGTATGTTCTATCTGAGTCATGAATGAATCATTTTGGGGTTATGTCCCTACAACTACAATTTAAACACGTAGAAAATCCTCAGATAACTGTCATTTAAAACTGTCAAACTGTGAATACTTCAGTTCTAGTCCCCTTTCAAAAAAATAATTCTCAAATTCAAATTTTTAGTTTTAAAAATAAATTTGAGGGGGGGCGGAGCCAACTTTGGAACCAGACGGTCGCACTTTTCAGCAGCTCTAACCATATGGTATATAAAATATAAAGTTAGCTATTGCCTGTGTTCATCTATTCACATATTAGGCTACTAATGAAGACCTAAAACTGCAGACGTCCTAACCAACTACTCTTTAAGAGAGAAACATCTCATAAACAGCTCTTCACGACCTCGGTGTGCATACCACTGAATGCGTGGACTGTAGCAACCATCTTGCGGCCTACTTGGCACCAGCGGGTGAGAGCAAATTTGATCAAAGACTATCACTCTTCCGATCCTGACTTTAAGGGCTCGCTACCATATCTGATCATGGAGGATGCCGAGCACATTATGGAGACGATACATCTCTTTTTAAAGAGGTGCAGAGCTACGCTTGAATGCCAATTCACAATGGATCCCCAACAGGCAGCAGCGGCGGTCTCGTCTCACCCTGCTCACTCACTCATTCCTGTTCAGGAGCATAGGGGAGCTATCCGATCACAGAATATGGATGGGGCAGACACTGGAGGCAAAACCCTCATACCTGACCACTTACGACTCCCAAGCAGTGTTAGCCTAGCTTGCATACCACCCGATACAGCAGACCGCAGAAAAATTGAGATATACCAAGCATCATGTGACAAGTCTGGTAGTGACCCTTGGGATCAGTTGTGGACAGATTGGCTCAGAGGGGCAGTAGCCCGGAGGGACTCTTACACTATGCGCTCAGATCAGTTCCCCCTTCTGGATGACCTTACATTAAGGATCGGAGATCCAGCATATTACATGGGCTCATTCCTGAAACGCACACTAGCCTACTCACATCTAGCAATGTGAACTTTGTAATCAGATGAGATGGTGTGGGTTAGCAGACATTGCTGTTTTCTATAATAATGGCTCTGCTCGCGACTGGGGAAACTGAGTGGCTGTTTAGATGCTGCGGCTGGTGCCTTTAGTGCTTTCTCCTACCTAGTCTGCAGAGCTTAGTACATGTTTATCAGGTCTTCTAGTGGGATTGTATGAAAAAAATGACATTCCTATAGTCATTGACCTGATGCCTTGGTTTACGATCCCAGCAGACTGTTTGCCCTGTTGTATCTGCATAGTTAAGTGTGTTTGTTTACTGTTAAGCACTTTATATTGCTTTAACTATTTTTTTAAATTTAAACTGAGGTATACCTATACCTGTTCCCCTTGTGTTTTGTTGGGTTAAATTTATAAGTATCTTAGATAAAAGCTGTGTTACTAATTCACGTCTGCCAATATATATATGCCTAATATGAAAGGTGTCAATAACTAATGTTTCTCCTGGAGGAAATCTTTACAGCCCAGCATTTGATTTTGTCTGATAGTATTTCATAACTGCCTACCTACCATTTTCTTTTATGTACCAGTTTACCATGCGCTATTTATACTCTGCTAGGCTCACGCTAACAATTGATTCAGAAGTGTATAAAAATATTTGCTCTAGCACTACTAGATACATACCCAGATATATACTCTTATAATTCTTTTGGTCTTATGTGTGTGTGGGGGCTTGGACGTCTGCGGCCGGGATGTCTGAGCCTTCCTGCTTAATTATTTACAGTTACATTACATAGACTAACTATAGATTGAAGACTACAGAGCTATCAAAGAGCCATTGGCATTTATTGTTTCATATGTGTCTATGCCCTTGCATAATAACTGTAAATATCTGCGCATTGCCAAAGCTGGATATGGTAGGATAGATGTTTTTTTTAAATGACAGATGAGGATCAGGCAGGACACAAGTTTTAAGCTTTCTTCTTATATACATGTTGTCATATATGAAACATATGATCTGTTATTATGACTATCGTTAAATTGGTCTGTGCAGTCTTTCTTCAAAGTATGTGAAATACCAATAGGGTGGGCTAGACCCACACTGCTGCCACTACATACGGTTTCCATACTCAAAATACTATCACTTAGATATATAGATAAGTCAAATTCATGAGTCTAGTTATTAAGACCTCGTACAGTATTAACTAAACATGCAATCTGCCTATTGTACTTCTAAGCCCTCCTCCCTCTCCAATTTTAATTATATTTATATATATAACATAATAAACTTCCTAGTTTAGGAGGGTTAATCATTCTATATCATAACGGCAGCCCATATCTTCACGAGTTTTCCTATGTAGACTAACACATTTGAATTACCACCTCCCCCCCTTTTTACATTATTTGCCTCCTAGTCTAGGAGGATGAAATAAGCGGTTTCTCTAATTTGTACCGCACTCTCACAATTTCTTTCATAAGTATGCCCTGCCTCATAACTGACTTTCATGTTTATTCTCTCCTCCTAGTATAGCGGGTTAGTTTGATTGTATAACATTTATTTTGATATACACCTAACAGATTTTACCATAGGCTTTGGATATATTGCCACATATTTTCTACCTAGCTTGTACCAAATATTCTAAATTTACCTTATTGTTTACATATTTCACCTTTGGTTATCCCTTGAAATTATTCCCCCGCAAACTCTAATTATAGTGTTAAAATATAAAAAGCAAGAGGTTCTTCACTTGGGGTCCATGTGTGACCCTTCCGCTTTATTGTTTACCCACCTTATATTATGCTTACTGTAATGTTGTGGTTCAAGGGTGGCCACTCAAACCATTTGGTGGGTAAGCAGTTTGGGTAACATTTATTGCATGTATTGACAGTGTACTTTGTCATCTCATCATATTGTGTAAATCTCTGATTTGTTTTGGCAGATTACCTTGTAATAATTTATTTTCATTTATATGTATGTTTTGACAACTAATAATTGTTTGCTTTGAAAAGAACCTTAATAAAAATTAAAATAAAAAAAATAAATAAAAAAAAATCAATTTGAGATTTCCCATTCACAGCTATCCAAGGCTTTGATATCTGATGCAATCCATTGCTTCATGTTGAGAATATGATAGTTTATTCACTCTACTGATTACAGGTGTTTTTAATCTGTTTGTAAATTTAGGCAGATAACTTCATCTAACCAACTATTTGCTGGGTAGTGACATCGATCAAATATAAATTTGTAATTCTATAACTATATTTACTGTAAGAACTGGATAACATTCATGGTGTATGTCGTACAAACCATTTTTAAAATTCGGCATTTGTACAGCATATAGAAACTGGAGCAGTGAAGGCTTAAGTGTCTTATACTTAAACTGAACCTGTTAATGGCTGTGAAAGAAATATTACCCAAAATTTAAATGGCATTTTGATATTGTAATTTAGTGTTCTACTTTTTTAGTGAGATACTTTTTATTTAACTTCATAATGACTTGAGAATTAAATTAACAGCACAGCTTGAGCGAGAAAATGGTGAGTCATTTGCTATTCCTCCTGATGTGGTTGAAGAAATAGAAAAGAATTAAAGAACATAAAAATGTAAAAAGAAATCAGAACTGATTGTTTAGGATGAGAAATGCAAGCGATGCAACCATATTTCCATTAAATTAGAATGAAATTATTGATGTGTAGAAATTGCTAATAACTATTGTATGCAGATTTTCTAACATTAGTACAATATGGATAGTATATCATTTTATACAGCTTTTACCACATATTTAAGATATTGTGATATTACCATTTGCAACGTGTTTATATATTTTCATTTAATAAATATGCCAATACTTATTTGTCCTTTAAAAAAAAATATGTCCATGCATTGTTAATCAAATATCAGTAGCTGAAATCCCATAACATTGGTAATTTAAAGGGACAGTCTACTCCAGAATTTTTATTTTTGTTAAGATATAGATAATCCCTTCCTCAGTTTTGCTTAACCAGCACTTTTATATTAATACACTTTTTACCTCTTTGATTACCTTATTTCTCAGTTCTTTTGACAGACATGCATTTTATCCAATCCGTGCCGACTCTAATGCCACAATGCACAATGTTATCTATATGACACACATGAACTATCGGTGCCTAACTGTAATACAATTTTAAAATACACTGAGATAAGAGGCAGTTCAACGGCTGAGAAATTAGCATATGAGCCTACCTAGGTTTAGCTTTCCACAGAGAATACCAAGAGAGCAAAGTAAATTTGATAAAAGTAAATTGGAAAGTTGTTTAAAATTGCATGCCCTATTGGAATCATAAAAGTTATATTTTGACTAGACTGTCCCTTTAATTTTGAGAGAACATATACGCAAACTAAGCTACGTTAACATGATCAGCAATGGATGCATAGTCATTTGTCTTTACCATCAGTTTTTCACTCCAATAAACAATCAAAAGACATTGGGCATTTTCAGTTGCCTGAGGACAAAAGGAACTCACAGGCATCAAATAAAACAATATCTCAGGGCAAGATAAGACAGGCAAACATTTTTTTCTTTGGATTCCCTAATTCATTATGGCCAGTGGAATTAACTGTTGTCTAAATTGTCTCCTGCAAGTTAATCATCCTATATTGTTTGCTAACCTATCCCCTGTAAAGACAAGAAACTAGAATAAAAAAGTATCATTATTTTTATATTTAATTTCAAATACGCCTCTCAGCAACATGAATAATAAAGAAAAAGCAGATCTAGGATAATCTAACATGTTGTTATCATCATGTCAATTCTTTTCACACCCAAACGCAGGCAAGTCAGCCTTGGATGCTGTATTACTATCTTTAACTTTTAAGATACAGTTACACCTCAACATTCTTTATTATATAAGCAATTTAAAAGCCAAAAGCTCATGTTTGTATTTATTTAGACTTTTTATGTTTATTTAATTCAATATTAGTTTAGTAGAATGGTATCTGTATCAGTTTCCCCGATAAGTATATAACATACTAAATGCAGCCACCAATCAGCAAGCGCTATCCAGGGTTCTAAAACAAAAATGGGTGGCTCGTAAGCTTACATTCTTGCTTTTTCAAATAAAGATAGCAAGAGAACGAAGAAAAATTGATAATAGGAGTAAATTAGAAAGTTATATAAAATTGCATGCTCTATCTGAATCATGAAAGAAAAATTTGGGTTCAATGTCCCTTTAACCAATTGTTTACATAATTTATTTCTAAAGATGCTATCTAATATTTAATATCTTATTCTTCCTCTAATAATTACTCAAAATATTATAATTTTATTAGTAATAGAAGATATATTTGTGAAGGTGTTCCAATATCTATCTATCTATCTATCTATCTATCTATCTATCTATCTATCTTTAAAGGAATTTGTTTTCCAAAGTTTAAAGGGACACTGAACCCAAAAAAATGTATTTCGTGATTCAGATAGAGCATGCAATTTTAAGCAACTTTCTAATTTACTCCTATTTTCAATTTTTCTTTGTCTCTTGCTATCTTTATTTGAAAAAGAAGGCATCTAAGCTTTTTTTTTTGGTTCAGTACTCTGGACAGCAATTTCTTATTGGTGGATGAATTTATCCAACCATCAGCAAGAACAACCCAGGTTGTTCACCATAAATGGGCCGGCATCTAAACTTACATTCTTGTATTTCAAATAAAGATACCAAGATAATAAAGACAATTTGATAATAGGAGTAAATTAGAAAGTTGCTTAAAATGTCATGCTCTATCTGAATCACGAAAGAAAAAAAAATTGGGTTCAGTGTCCCTTTAAGACATTAAATAATCTTTTAGTGAAATATCTATATTTTTTATATCTTATAGTCAACAGTCAAATCATAGTGATACATATTTTAATATGAAAAATATTGCCAATGTTTTCCAAGTGAATGCATAAGTGTGTGCAAATCTTTATAATTCTACTTTGTTCTAAATATATCTAGGTCTACATGACATATTTTACTTTTTCTAAGCACCAGAACCTCCATTTCCCTGGTAAATTTCAAGCAACCCCAGATGCCAAACAAACCATTGCATGTTAGATGAACGTTTCTCTATCAGTAAATACTATTAGGATGCACAGTTGACTATCATTGATTGGTACCATTAGTTTTAAATTCTGCCATTATGCTTACAGTTTAAGAATTAGGCATTTCTCTGATTGAACATAGCTGGTAAATCAGTTTGTCATTAATTCTAAATCTCAGATTTCCTCAAATCAACACCTGTTTTAGTTCCATGAGAAGAAGTTTAGAAATCAATTGCTATTCTAAAATAAGAGTTTCACATCATGCAGGAGATAAGCAAGACATTTTTGAGTGATCAGTACAGAATGATAAAATATACCAGACATCTATTTTCTGTTTGTGTTGCAGTTAAAAGGGATGGCACATTTGCATTTTTTTATACTTAGGGAGAACATTAGGAAGATTGTGACATCAATTGATGTGTTTTCAAATATGTGGACGTGATTCCAGTTCTGTAAATGCTTTCTCTAAATCTATATTTGAGTGAGATTTTCAACAAATGTCATTTTCCCCCCACTATTTCCCAGTAAGTACATAGAGGAATATTTTTTCTCATACATTAAGCAGCCCCTTAGAATGTGTAATCATATCACAGTGTCAGGAGCAATATACATCTTGCTTAATCTTTGTGACCTCTACTGGTACATAGTATTCATTTTATAAACAAAAGCAGTGCTTCAAAATTGTGAAACCTATGGTTTAGCAACATATATTATTATTTTATCATCATACAGAATGGTGTATTAAAAAGTGTATTTGTCATTAAATCTAAATACTTATTTTTTAATGTATGTTTTTATATAGTATTTACATATTTGTTCCTGCTTTGAGCAACTAATGTGTAGGGCTGAAGTTATCAACTGTCCTTATTGCCCACATTTATTATTGATTGTGCTGCTCTACCCCTTTCTCTTGTGTGACTAACATTGCAAGAGCAGGGCCTGTCAATCACTCCACAGGAAAGGGTTTGGGGTGATTTAACTCTTCTTTCTTAACAAGCAGTTTGCAGGCTCACATGAGTGATGAAAAGACATAGTAGTCTTTTAAAGCTCACACTCTACATCTAGGTGGCCTATTGGAGATATTACTGTAATTCATTTTCAATATTTTCTTAGCACTAAATTATTTGCTCCTAATGATCCATGGCAATTATGAGCCTGGATTTCATTCAGTTTAAATTTGCATGTGAAGACATTGGCCTGGATTAAAAGAATGTGAAATAGGATAAGTGATATAAAAATTACATCATGCTCTAGCAATTCAGAGCATGTAATTTCTGCATTACCATGTCCTCTATTATATATGTAAATAATTACAGTTTCCTCTTTTAACACATTAATATCAATGTAAAGTGAGATCTATATATATATATATATATATATATATATATATAATCTCCTTATATCAAGCAAAAATATATACACATACATATTCATGTAGAAAATTAATCTTAAATGCTTTTATCTCTTTGTAAATGTATAATTTGTACAGGATTTTACCGGGTAGGCTATAAATTGTAACAATAAATGTTGTTGAACACATTTTATTTACAGCGAGTGAGCTCATCTCTATTTATTGTCTATTCTTGTGTTGTAGTCTTATATAAAATTCATGCTAAAATTATTTTTCCCACGTCCTTATCCTTCCTCTCTGTTGAAAAATATATTTTGTAACTGTGAAAGTAAGGCATAATTCAAAGGACGCTCTTCCAATAAGTCTTTGTGAGCTCTTGAAAAATAGTACTTCATCCACTGTCCCCAGTACCGGGAAGAATTTACACTGTCCTAAAAGAGACATTAACACAAGGGCTAGATTACAAGTGGATCGCAATTTAGCGCTCCCGCTCGAGTATAAACTTCGCTAGACAGAGGCTTTTTGCGTGCGTTAGATAGCATGCACATTAGAAGTTGAAAGCAAAAAGTTTGCGTGCGAGTGAAACAGTTGATTGCTAACCATATATTGTGACCACGTTAACTTCTCCCCATAGAAGTCAACGGAGAGTTCAAATTGAAAACAAGAAGAAAAAAAAACACCTTGTGTGCTAACTCGACAGGAGTTATGAATAGTTCAGATTCAAATGTTCTTCACATACAGAACAATTTATATTTTTTATTGTAAATACATATTTCTATATATATCTGTATAAACCTATACCTGTGTGTGTGTGTGTGTATATATATATATATATATATATATATATATATTACATTAACAGTATAAGATATATATATATATATATATATATATATATATATATATATATATATATATACAATTAGCTAGAGTTAGTTTAGTAAAGTGCACTATTTGGAAAGCTTCCAGTATGGGAATGAATTTCAACTCTCCCTTGCAAACTTGCAACCTTTGCCCAAATCAAGGTAATAGACAGTCCGTGGAAAAAACTTAGTACGAAGTTCACATGCATGCACACTCTTGCCCAGGACTCTTAAGACAAAACAAAACAACAGCAAAATGGAATATACCATGTGAGATTTGACTTTGCCACAAAATAATCGTTGGCTATACTCACTCCTTCAAATGCGGTGCTGCGTTGTCACTATCCATCCTGCTCCGTGTGCTGCAAATAAAACTACTAAGCTCACCGCTTATTGTAGAATCCTCAGTACTGTGCCGGTTTGGTGTGTTCCGCTGTTCACACTGTGAACGTCCGATGACGTGTACACAGCCAGCCACGTGATATGCGGTGTCCAATCAGAGTGTCCCTTGCCTTGTCATCAGGTAAATACGTGTAGAAGTGATCAGGGCTCAAAGGGGCAGGCAAATCTGGAAAATCGGCCTGCTAAGAGAGAGGCTTCCGAGCCTATAGACCCCAGATACTGGCGAAATGTAGAAATAATAGGAAGGAAATCCAGGGTCAAAATTGATGAGATAAAATCCAAACTTTATTGAAATCCACATATGGATAAAAACCATGGGGGTCAAAAACGAACAAACACTCAGCACCTGTTGCTTCCAGCTGACATGTTTTGGTGTGATACCGTAATCATAGCTGATGGAATGCACAGGTGCTGCTTCATTTAAAAGCACTATACAATTCTGATTGGTTAATAACAAAAACAAAACTCCGTGTGAGTGTGCAGATTAGTAGTAGTGTAAAAATTAACCATTTACATACCTTAAGTGTAAAACTTCTATATTGTGTATGAAAGAGAACATCATATCTAATATTTAAAGCTTAAATATTAAAGCTTGAACATTCTTTGAGATTTAACCTGCAATGATGGAAAACACATTTCGTATCCATTACTTATATAATAAATTGGTATATATTAGCAGGTACCTCTAGTCCTATGTTACAAAATAAAGGATAAGAAGAGAACAAGAAGATGGAGAATATGTTGAACATTATTAAAGCAAAATAGCGTATACATGGAATAGCATTAGAAAACTAATATACTATGTTATATCCTCAGACAGAGAATTAAGTAAAAACATTTTTACTGGTCAATAAAGAAAAAACTGTTGCGACACATATAAATACAATAAACCTTCTCTGGATACAGTAAAAATTAGTGTGTAAGGCTAACAGTAATGATCAATATTTATGACCATCCTCATAAAGAAAATAACGCTATTTAAGCTTGTATTGTAACAGAAATGAAAAATGAAAAATGAAGGGCTCAATAGATAGCTGTGATGTATAGGTTATATTTAAATACTCTTTAACCTACTACTTCCAATAATTAATCAGATCATATTCTGAATTAAGTCCCTTAGGGACACGAGTCTGTAACTTAAAAATCCAGAACACCTCCCTTTTACCTAAAATGTGGGATCTGTCTCCTCCACGCAAGGGAGTAGTAACCCTTTCAATAGCCTGCCACCTCAGTGTTGCACTGCTCTTATTGTGTACAAGTTTAAAGTGTTTGACTAATGGGGTACTAGCTTCTCCAATTTTAATGGTAGAAAGGTGATTGCGAATCCTGGTATTGACCTCAGTACTAGTGAGCCCTACTTACTGTAAATGACATTCAATGCATGTGAGTAAGTATATAATATAGGAGGATGTACAGTTGAGGCATGCCTGGATTTTAAATTCCTCACCTGTGACTGTTGAGTGAAATTTATCCGAAATAATGGCAAGATCACACGGTTTGCACCTAGATTTGCCACATCTGTACATCCCCCTATGTTTCAACCATGATCCTTGTGGTTTCTCAGAGCAGGGTGGTAGCTCTGATGGTGAAAGGATATTTCCTAAAGTCTTACTCCTTCTAAATGAACAGCGTAAGCCTTTCTCAACTGTACTTATTAGTTTGTCATCAGCTGCCAACATTCTAATGTGTTTATTGACTATATTGCAAATTTCTTTGTACTCAATGCTATAGTCAGTAACAAAGGTAACTTTATTGTCTGTCCTTGTAACCTGTGTCTTATTCAGGGTTCTAGATCCTTTGAGGAGGGTCTCCCTATCTACTCTGTCCACTTGTACATGTGCCTGTTTGATGACATGTTTAGGGTATCCTCTATCACCAAGTCTTTTTTCAAGTTCCATTCTCTGTTTTTGAAAAGTTGACTCTTCACTGCAATTTCGTTTGAGCCTAATCATTTTCCCTTTTGCTACTGCTAATGGTACATGCTTAGGGTGACAACTCCTAGCATGGAGCAGGGTATTCCTTGTGATTGGCTTTCTAAACGTGCTGCTGTGAATTTTACCCGACCTGTCAGCCTTAAGAGTGAGATCCAAAAAGTTGATCTCAGTGTGGTGGTGTTCAAATGTAAATTTTAGACCTACATTGTTGTTATTAAGTCTATTGACAAAGTCAAGTAGGTCTGTGGTTGGTCCACACCACACAAAAAGGAGATCATCGATATACCGCCTGTAAAAGGATATCTGATCTCTGTGGGGGTTCAGTTCTCCAAAAATGTGGGACATCTCCCACCAACCCATGAGGAGGTTGGCATATGAGGGCGCAAATTTGGCCCCCATAGCTGTCCCACATCTTTGGAGATAGAAAGATTCCCCAAACCGAAAATAATTGTGTGTTAACATAAAATGTGTGGCCCTTAGTATGTATTCAATGAAGGGTCCGTCAAAGGATGAAACATTTTCTAGAAAATATCTGATGGCCTCCAAACCCTTTTCATGTGGGATTGAGGAGTAGAGGGCGACCACATCCACGGTCAACCAAATGTGCACCCTAGAGTCCCTTACAAAATCTTGAAGTAAATTCAAAAGATCTTTGGTATCTCTTAAATAGCTCTGCAAGCTTTTTACAAAGGGAAAGAGTAAAGCATCTAGCCATTGGGATAGATGTTCAAAGATAGACCCAATTCCGCTTATAATGGGTCTACCCTTTACCTCAGTCAATGTTTTGTGGACTTTTGGAAGGTGGTGGAAGATGGGCACTACTGGGCATTCGACATACAAATACTCAAAAGTTGCAAAATCAAAGTGCCCATCCTCCAAACCATCATCCAAAAGTCTTCGCAAATCCCTTTGAAAACTGGTTGTTGGATCCCTATCCAATTCAAGGTAATTGTCTGTGTCATGTAACTGTCTGTGTGCTTCATAGATATAGGCTTCCCTATCTAGAACAACTACCGCACCTCCCTTATCAGCTGTGCGTATCACTATGTTGTTATTCTTCTGTAAATCAGTGATGGCTTTTTTTTCCGTGACTGTAAGGTTAGATTTAGTCCTAATATCCCCACTGATCTCAGTTCTAGAGGCGAGTAGAGCCAAATCGTTCTCTACTCTTTTGAAAAAAGTTTCAAGTATAGTACCTCTAGATTGTATCGGGTAAAACTCTGATGGTTTTTTAAAACCACTGAAGCTTGATATCATATTAGAAGGATCTAAGATTTTCCCTTGTCTTCCCAGTTGTTGAAGTGAAATAACATCACATGCCTCAGAAAAGTCAGCAAATTTCAAATTTTCTGAAGCCTGTTGTGTGTGAAATTCTGGAAGGTCCTGTGCCATAGTTATTTCTCCCTGAAAATGTTTTTTCAGGGTCAAATTTCTAATAAGCTTGTTCACATCCAACATTGTTCTGAAAAGATCAAAGTTACATGTTGGGGCGAAGGACATTCCATAACTTAAAACTCTAAGTTGTACATCAGAGAGGGGTATAGTGGATAAATTGATAACATTATATTTATTATCGTTATCATTCATCATTGGTATTTGGTTTTCCTGTTGACCCTTAGGGTATACCTGTCCTGCTTGGCCTGGCCTATCCCCGTTTTGTCCCTGGACTGGTAAAAAACCTGTTCAAAGACTCTTCTATCCTCTCCTGTATTTGAGATTGCTTGGTGGGAAGACTGATGTTCGCTAGTCACATACTTAGTGTGTGAGTTTTTACTATATTTAATGTTCTTTTTATCCATATGTGGATTTCAATAAAGTTTGGATTTTATCTCATCAATTTTGACCCTGGATTTCCTTCCTATTATTTATATATATATATATATATATATATATATATATATATATATATATATATATATATATATATAAATGTTTAATAATAATAAAAAGTAAAACATTTTTCTATGTGAAGAACATAGGTATGTAAAATATGTGTAACGCACATCAGGTTTTGCGATTGAAGTCTAATGCATTAGGTTAGCTCACATAAAGAATTGCTAACTGCAATACACATTCTTGAAATATTAAATATACACTTTTTATAAAAAAGTAAGGAAAATTATGAAAAAAACATTATACATAATGTAAACTATTCTAAATAATCCATAGAATACAGTATATCTGTTTTTTGCAGGATGTATTCTATTTAATAAATTGCAAAACCTGATGTGTGTTACACATATTTTACATTCCTATATTCTTCAAAGATATACTTTTAATATATATATGCTAAAGCCCTATGCACCCCTATTTTTTCAAACACCTTGTACCATATACATTTTGATCCCTTTTAACTTTTTAAAAAAATGTTAATATATTGTTACACTCATATAAACACTATCTGATAAAAAATGATTTAAACAGCCAAGCAAGATGCTTCGTGAGATTGGCTGGGTTACTAAATAAGTCAAGTTCCGATCACTCACTTTTCACGATAAGTCCACACCTATTCTCTTACCCTGCATCATATCATTGCAGGTGGGAATAGATTCTTTCTTAGGTGGCTTAATCCAGGGATCCAAGGGCAAAAGACCATGCCTTCACTGCGATCCTCACTGGAAAGCCCACCTTACTGGAACTAGTAACCGGAAGTGATGTTACGTGGTATTATGAGCCACATCAGGATAAGCATTTTATAAACACAAAAAGCAAAGGTTATGACAGCACAGCAGCTGCAAACAGGGAAAATGGGTTCCTCTTTACCTATATAAAAGTTCCAAAGTGAATAAAACTTTATTCCATAGATTTAAAAAGGATTTAGTCCATCAATGATACAAATTAATTAAAAATACCATAGATAGTAATGGTCTAACATGTTTTGGCTTAGCACAATGCCGTATTCATAGATCTAAGGTCTATGAATATAGCATTGTGCTCAGTCAAAAGGAGTTAGACCTTTCCTATCTATGTGATTTTTAATTCAGCTTATATTGTTGCTTCTGGAAACTTTTTTTCACTTTGGAACTTTTATATGAGTGTAACTGTACTTTTAAGTGTATTTATGTTGTGTTTCATGCTACTTTTTTCTTTGTTCATGCATGCAACAGTTAGTACGACCCATAATCT
Source organism: Bombina bombina (assembly GCF_027579735.1). Lineage (NCBI taxonomy): Eukaryota > Metazoa > Chordata > Amphibia > Anura > Bombinatoridae > Bombina > Bombina bombina. Next base: position 1,159,915,010 of record NC_069501.1, on the reverse strand, counting down.
AGCCCTAAGTGTGGATGAAAACATAATTTGTGGTCTTCATCTTCATCTGGGGGGGGGGGGATTTTGGAGCTCATTTCAACCCTCCTGCACTTGCCCCCTTACCCCTGGTGGCCTTGTGGTCCGGCAATGCAGGGATAATCTGGGGATGCCGGTGACACGCTATTACAATATGTCTCACTCTTGGAGGCATCATGCTATGTTGTGGTCTTGCTGCACTATTTTTCCCCTTCAATTAAAAAGGACAGCTGATAGCCAGGGGATCACTGTGTTAATTCTGATCACCTTGTGTGAATAAATGTCCATTAATTTGAATAGAGGCTTATGGGAGCCACTATGCGCATATTAAAGTTGTTCAACTATACCAAAAGGACATTTTTTTTATACTAGGATAAACTTTTCTTTATACTACAGAGTTTAGGAAAACACACACACTATTGTTTATAACCTTCTTTATTACATTTTTAATTACAAATGCATTGTTTCACAATTGTTGTTGCAGGTCTCCCATGTGTAATGATATATACATAAAATAATGTTATTACTTGAATCTGCTAGCTCTCCTGAAAAGAAAATAAAGAGATATATAATATGTGTGGGTTTCTTGTTAAAAAATGACCTAAAGTAGGGCTTAAATGTGAGCAGTATCTAAAAACTGTATTTAGTTTAATAATATTGTTTGCAGTGCAGTACTCCCACCACAGAGGTCGCTGTGGCTTTTGAATTTACTCTATTGTCATTGCTCATTGCTTATTGTATGTTATCTTATGTGTGATCTTCTGTTATGTTAAAGGTTAGCACTTTGTAGTCAGGCGCTAGGTATGTAAATGAGATTTGATATACAATACCAGAGTGGGTAGAATGCAGTTTGTAATGAAGTAATGCATCTCAATAGTGTTGCCAAATTGTCAAATGTTTAATTTCCCCCATTTATTTACTGAGGCTTTGCTTCGCTGGGACTTAGGACACCAGGCTCTTGATGTGCTGGGTCAGGAATTCAGAGAACATACAACAAAATTCTTAGCATATTTACATATATTGTTCTCTATGAGCTGACTACAACAGTGCAACTATTGGCAGGGCCCTCTACCCTATAATTGTTTTGTTGTACTCCCCCTTTGTTTATAGCGCTGCGGAATCTGTTGGCGCTCTACAAATAACCGATAATAATAATAATAATATGCCAGCAGCCCCAATATAGTAGTTAGCAGGTTAAACATGTTGTGGTAATTAATGTGCTTGGGGGGTTTTTTTGGAATGGGGCAGTTTTCTGTTAAATTACATTAGACAATTATAAACTTATTTTTATGAGGTTCCACCTCACATTTAATTTGAGAATGTTTCTTATGGTTTTTAGATGTATTACTTTTCTTTGCTCAGTCCCATTGTCAACAAGAAAAAAAAAATACTTGTAAAAAAGTAATCAATGTCTCAGGTCAGAGATTTTTTTTTTTCTCACTTGGAATGAAAATAGATTATTTTTCTGCTTAGTTGTCCTTTTGTTAATTAAAAAAAATATAATGTGTTTTTTTGCTTAAAGGGATACTAAATCCAATTTAGTTTTTTAATGATTCAGATAGAGCATGCAATTTTAAGCAACTTTCTGATTTACTCCTATTAATTTTTCTTCGTTCTCTTGCTATCTTTATTTAAAAAGCAGGAATGTAGTCACATGATTAGCTACCGATTGTATTTCCATCTTACTACCCTAGAATCTTGTAACTGAGAGCTATGATCATGAACAATAGATCTCATACATAGTCTTGAACAGGAGCATAGCATAATTCAGCCCCACTTCTACAAAAGTGCCACACTTTAAATCTGTTATTATGGTTCTGTTAACCCTGTTTTACTGTGTTTAATGCTACAAAATTGAGACACAATGGTTATTTCCCCCCGGCTTAGAAACTACCTATTATACCTACTGTGAGGTTACTGGTGTATACATAGACAGTATTTCACTGCATGGGAACAAGTCAGGAAAATTCAAGCATAAGTGCTCACAGGGGTAATTTGTGTACCTCTTTAACACTGTTTTTGGTCTTGGGATCTATGAACCACATTTATGTGCTATGGAGCAATAGGGGGAAACCAAAGGTTAAATTGTAAAAGTTGTGTTTGCTTTGTTCTGTTTTATAGTATTTTATTATTTTATTTTTTCATTTTGTTATTATTATCATAAAACTAGGATGCACGGGTTCATCATCAAATGGTGCTTGACTAGCTCTTATACCTTTAACTGCATCAATTAATTTTATATAGCACAAAGATAAAGTGCTCAAGCTTGTACAGCCCATATATATCTGAAAATAGAAACTGATGTTTTGCTGTATCAAACTATAACAACTTTATTATTAATAATAGTGTTCTGCTGTTTAGTATCATGCACTTATTTTAGACTGTGAATTGTAATTTTGATCTGGCTCTACCCTGTACATGCACATGCATACTCACTTGTTTATGTACCTGTGTTTCCGCAATAAAAAGAATTAAAAAAAAAAAAAAAAAAAAAAAAGCAGGAATGTAAAGCTTAAAGGGACAGTATACACTCATTTTCATATAACTGCATGTAATAGACACTACTATAAAGAATAAGATGCACAGATACTGATATAAAAATCCAGTATAAAATGGTTTAAAAACGTACTTGGAAGCTTTAAAGGGACACTGTACCCAAAAATTTTCTTTCGTGATTCAGATTGAGCATGAAATTTTAAGCAACTTTCTAATTTACTCCTATTATCAAATTTTCTTCATTCTCTTGGTATCTTTATTTGAAATGCAAGAATGTAAGTTTAGATGCCGGCCCATTTTTGGTGAACAACCTGGGTTGTCCTTGCTGATTGGTGGATAAATCCATACACCAATAAAAAAAGTGCTGTCCAGAGTACTGAAACCAAAATAAAGCTTAGATGCCTTCTTTTTCAAATAATGATAGCAAGAGAACGAAGAAAAATTGATAATAGGAGTAAATTAGAAAGTTGCTTAAAATTGCATGCTCTTTCTGAATTACAATAGAAAAAAATTGGGTACAGTGTCCCTTTAAGTTTAGCTCTGTTGAAAAAGTAGTTGAAAAACCCACTGCAAGTGGGAAATAAGACACTCCCTCCTCCCCCTTTTTTTTGCATATGAAAAGACCCTTTACACAAACAGGAGCAAGCTGGAGAAGGCAGCTGACGGTATTCAAATAAAACTTTGGGGCTTGGTTAGGAGTCTGAAAATCAGAGCAATGTTATTTAAAAATGAGCAAAATTATAATTAAAAAAAAAAAAACTTTATGGTCTTTATAATTAGATCATCTAGAAAACATTTATGCAAAGAAAAAATGAGTGTATAATGACCCTTTAAGAGCTGTCCCATTTTTTGTTCAGAACCTGGCTTATGCGTGTTTATTGGTTGGCTGAATGTAGTCACCAATATGCAAGTGGTTTAAGGAACATTACATTTCATAGTTAAGCTAAACTAAAATAAAACAAACATAATAATATACTGGTATTGCTAATGTTGCCTGCTATTGCTATGAAATACCTCTAAAAATTGTGCTTTTTATTATGTTATTTTGTTTATTTTTATTATCAGTTATTTGTAGAGCACCAACAGATTCTGCAGCGCTATAAACATAGGAATAATATGCAAAGGTAGCAGTTTTAGGAGACAAATAGGTAGAGGGCCCTGCCAAGAGTTGCAATGTTATAAATCACCTGTCATGAATGTGACGTACAAAACAGCTGGGCTCATAGGCTTACTGGCTAAGGGGGTTCGAGGGGGTGAAAAAGGAGAAGGAACTGAGGTAAAAAAGGTTTAGCGTATGTTGTATGCATCCCTGAATACTAGAGTCTTTAAGGAACACTTGACACTATACAAACTGGAATGTGAGGAGGTAACAAGAGAGGAGGAGAGAAGGAGGTTGTGAGCAGAACGAAGGGGACGGTATGGAGAGTATCTAGAAACAAGTACTGAGATATAGGGTGAAACAGTGTTATTAAGAGCATTGAATTTAAGAGTCAGGATTTTGTGTTTTATTCTGAAGACTAGAGAAAGCCAGTGAAGGGATTGGCTGAGAGGTGCAGCAGATGAGGAGCGACATGTAAGGAAGATCAGCCTGGCAGAGGCATTCATTATGGATTGTAAAAGAGATAGACGCCAGCTAGGGAGACCAGAGAGGAAGGAGTTGCAATTGTCAAGGCAGGAAATAATGAGAACTTCTTTAGAGTGGTTGAAGTGCCTCTATAATATAAATTTACCTGAACCTACAATATTCTACACTGGGATTGGTTAGATAAAAAACAGACTCTTGTAAATCTGTCCCTAATTGGCTACATCAACGGATACCAGACAAGTGGAATCCATCAGGCTTTCCAAGAGGTGTATCCCTGAACTACTCTTGATTTGTAAAACTTTGAAAATTGTTTTAAAAAAAATTACAGTTGTTGAACTTTTTAAAAATGTTATTTTTGCAATATAGTGCTTAATTGCTGCTTATGGGATGAGTGTAAAATGTGTTAAAATTTAAAGTGAAATAAATAGGAAATGCAACTAATAACTAGGTATATTTTGCTCACTGACAGATAAGAATAACTTTTTTTTTTTTTCAGCGCAGGAATATCAATTTTTCAAAAAAGAGAGTGATTAAATACATTTTAAAATATTTTATTTTAGATGGAACAAAAACAAAGCATTTTTGAGAGTATTATGTGCATTTACTGTAACATTTGAACATTCAACATATTACCCATATGCTTAATCATTTGAAAGTGATGCCGTATACAGTATCTGTAAAAAGCTGCCTAGAAAATATTACATGTACCTCATTATGTAGAAAAAGGAAAACCTTTTGTCCTCAAAATGTCTTCACCTCAACTAAATAAGTGCTCTGTGAGAAGTTAGGCTTCAGCTACTCATTTTACTGTCATCTGCTTGGTGAGAAAAAAACCCAAAAAACAACCAATCGGCAGCATCAGTGATGAGTTCACAATTTTACTTTTCTCTCATCGCATGGGATTTCTTCATAATCTTGTGAAATTTCATGGTAAACTTCCTTATACTGAGAAAGGAAATAAAGTGACTGTGGCTGCACATGCCAGATGCATCCTTATTGGATGCTTAAAGACCATTTACAAATAATTTTATACATTTTTTTTTTACACAGTGATGTTCATGTAATATAGTCAGGTTTTACAGATTTCCTGCACCACTTTCAATCTATTCAACATTTGGGTTTTTAACTTTAAAATGTTAATTCTTATGTATGTTACATTTAGTCTTTAAATGTTAAATTCAGTATTCTATTTTTAAGTTTCAAAATTCAAATATTATTGTTCATTTACCTCAGAAGGTGATTGCAGCAAGTGGTTTTGTAGCGGCCTAATAGGTCCAGATTATGTGATAAACAAAAATATTTTGCAATCTGTCATAACTAGCTTCATATTACAACAATTTTTTTAATTTTTTTTTCTAGCAAATATCACCATGCCATTTCAAATGGCACATTGATTTATTCATCCTGGAGATGAAAAAAAAGTATTAACTCATCCATTCTCCATAGCTTTATAAATAATTATGTCATTGCTGCAGCCTTATTCAGTTTCCCTTCACACTTCCTCCAGTGGCAACACTGTGTGTGACATCAATGGAAATGCAGTGATAAGAAAAATAATGCTGCCTCTGTGCTTTCATGAATAATAGATGTTCCAGTAGACTACACTGTCCCAGGAGCAAAGAAAAATATTGATTATATAAAGCAGCAAATTCTAGGATCAGCAGGGACTTGACTTTAAGTTATCATTATCATGAAACTTTAAGGACTGCAATCTGTGTAGCACAATGCATGATAGATTTGCTTTTTAAACCAGATATTTGTAGAATCCTATGCAAATGAAAACATTAGTAGCATTGTTTTATGACTGTAGCATAAAACAAAACCTTAGCTTTGTATTTGAGTTATTTAAAATAATGATTCATAACAACCAGGGTGGATTTAGATTGAATTAAATCATGGTTTTCATTTTTAGAATAATACTTTTTTTTCCGATTATTTTTTCCAGTAATATCCGACCATTACTGATATGATTAAATATCAATATCAATATATATATATATATAGAGAGATCATTGAAATGAATTAAATTATTTGGAGGTGAACTATCTACAGTTTAATTGGTTAATCATTCATATTTGCTCATATTTTCACCTGTAGTTTATTGGAAGGAGACAAATAATGATTACATTAATAACAATTTAACATTATTTTTCATATTTAATGCTTGCCCCTCCCTCCTCACACTTAGGGGCCTATTTATTAATGTGCGAGCGGACATGATACGATGTAGCGCGTCATGTCCGCCGCACATCAATAAATGCCGACAGCATTTATCATTGCACAAGCAGTTCTTGTGAACTGCTTGTGCAATGCCGCCACCTGCAGATTCACAGCCAATCAGCCTCTAGTAGGGGGTGTCAATCAGCCCAATCATATAGGATCGGGCCGATTGAAGACCGCAGCCTCAGAGGCAGCAGACAAGTTATGGAGCAGTGGTCTTTAGACCATTCGGAGCTTGATAATTCGACCCCAGTGTTCCTTGTGCAGATCTATTCTACTCCAAACAAGCTTCTTTTCAGTGAGCTTCTTGAAAATTAGTATTGGCGGATTCTATGTACATATATTTGCAGGGGAAGAATGGCATTAAAGGGATAGTAAAGTCAAAATTAAAATTTCATTATTCAGAAAGAACATTAAATTTTTAACATTGTATTCCAGCGCTGCGGAATCTGTTGTCGCTCTACAAATACCTGATAATAATAATATTCAGCTAGGCCTGAGTAGAGCATCGCTATCTTTTAACAAAGGATTCCAAGAGAATGAAGCAAATCTGATAATAGAAGTAAAGCTGAAATCTAAGAATGCTATTCTCTATCTGAAACCCAAACGTTATCTTTCATGATTATGTCCCTTTAAGGTCTATTTATCAACTCTGTATGTTAATTTTATAACATTTTGCTGTAAAAAAGGGGCATGTTATTTCTGTAGACACAAATTCACAGTTTTGAGAACTGAAAAAAACAATAATGTGACAATATCTTCAAGATAGAAAAATTGTCTAAAATAATCTGACAGAAACCTTTCGGAGAGCAAAAAAACATTACAGCCATGAATATTCATTGAATATACAGCATCGCTATATAATTAAAAACAAATCTATATTTCAGGATGAATAACCTTCGGATTATAGTGTATGTTAAATAGAAAGATAGATTGTAGATAGATTTTTCCTTTTTAAAAAGCATTTTATTTTAAAAAAAAATCCTATTTAAATAAAACAAAATCTGATTTAAATAAAACAAATCCTATTTAAAAAATATCAACTGGTATATTTTACAAATGTATTGGAGAGCATTTTACATTTGAGTGTAGCGTGCGGGGCTTCTGAAAGTACCTTCTGTTATTATAGTATGAAAATATACAGCAGTAGATATGGACATATATGAATATATGAGACTAGCATGATGGGCATATATGAATATATGAAACTAGCATGATGGGCATATATGAATATATGAGACTAGCATGATGGACATATATGAATATATGAGACTAGCATGATGGACATATATGAATATATGAGACTAGCATGATGGACATATATGAATATATGAGACTAGCATGATGGACATATATGAATATATGAGACTAGCATGATGGGCATATATGAATATATGAGACTAGCATGATGGGCATATATGAATATATGAGACTAGCATGATGGGCATATATGAATATATGAGACTAGCATGATGGGCATATATGAATATATGAGACTAGCATGATGGGCATATATGAATATATGAAACTAGCATGATGGGCATATATGAATATATGAGACTAGCATGATGGACATATATGAATATATGAGACTAGCATGATGGGCATATATGAATATATGAGACTAGCATGATTGTCAAGAGTGTAAATTAATTACCACTAAATTAGCATTGCTTGCAAGTGATATTGAAATGCTATATTGTATTTGTATTAGAAGAAAATAAAAAAACAAATTACACTAATATAACAACAAAACTCATTACATATAATAAATACAATTAGCTTATATCTGTTCTATGTTTGCAATTCATATACATACCATGTCATTCTATTGATTTTAAACATCCAATATTCTGTTGTGTCAGCAATCAGAAACAAATTACTTTAAATTAGACCAGAATGTAGATTTTTAAGCCATAAAAAGGATTTAAAATGTAAAGACTATTGAGCATTATTCTGAAAGCTTTAGGTTACAGATGTTTAATTCACAATTAATTTGTTGATAGCGTTTTGGATATTTGATTTAAAATGCTGCACACAATACATAGAAAGATTAAATTGACAGCTGATACAATTAGGAACCTTAACTAGTGCACCCATGTTCTGAAAATATAAGGTTCATAAATCTGTAGCCTTATAATTTTGATTTTTGTTAATTAATTTACCAGATATTTCCATTAGAAGTGTTGGCTTTAAATCATTAAGAGCAAATATCATTGTCAAATCTAGGTTTCTGAAATCTTAAAACCACTCTTATTCGTCATTCAAGCTAATATTAATTGTTGTTTTTTAGTGAAATGGATTGAACATGGGTGTTCCATGGGCGTATATAAAAATGTTCCTTAAAACCCAGTGTAATTCTATAAACCTTTTCACCCTACAGTTCTCATTGTTTTTCTTTCCTAAAAAATGACAAGTTTTCACCAAAATACTCAAATCACTACTTTTTCTTCGAGTGATGCCGTAGAAAACCACGTCTGGACTTGCACACTTTATCGAATCGCCCTTTAGAGAGAACAATTGAAAATGATAATTTTATAACTTATGGCTCCTACCTCCTACTGGAAGTGTAATTTCTTCTGCTGGATATGTTTACGCAGCTTTTCTATAGCCTATACTTAAGCCAGAATCAGTAGGGATACCACAGGTAAAAATTAGCTATTTCAAATGCCGAAATAAAGTAAGAGGAGCTATTTGTAAACAATTTCATACACTCCAGCAGGTAAAATAGATCATTGGGAACAAATTGAAGGGGAGGCAATTTCAGGGTTTACTGTCCCTCTAATATAGATGTAACATTCTAGAGGACATGTTTCTCAGCTAGTTGAGTATCAGAGTTTTGTAAATATAGATTTATAAGTATTAAACATTTTGGTATACCTGTTTAGTTTTTCTGTTGTTTTTTCTCATAAAAAGCATCAATAAAGAAATCAATATTCCTCAATTATTTTCAAATATATATATATATGTGTGTCTGTGTGTGTGTATATATATATATATATATATATATATATGTATATGTGTGTGTGTGTGTGTATATATATATATATATATATATATACATATATATGTATGTATGTGTATATATATATATATGTATGTATGTGTGTATATATATATATATATATATATATATATATATATATATATATATATATATTTAGTAAGGAAGAGGGATATGCCTGTTTAAGAGAGAGGGAGAATTTAGGGTCGTCAACATTCAGTGCTTAAAGGACCAGTCAACACAGTAGATTTGCATAATTAACAAATGAATGATAACAAGACAATGCAATAGCACTTAGTCTGAACTTCAAATGAGTAGTAGATTTATTTTGACAATTTTAAAAGTGATGTCTTTTTCCACTCCCCCTGTACCATGTGACAGCCATCAGCCAATCACAAATGCATACACGTACCATGTGACAGCCATCAGCCATTCACAAATGCATACACACTTATTCTTGCACATGCACAGTAGGAGCTGGTGATTCAAAAAGTAAATTGGAAAGTTGTTTAAAATGGAATGCTTTATCTGAATAATGAAAGTTTAATTTTGATTGAGTGTCCCTTTAACTGCTGATATATATAGTTAAACAGTGTATGCTTACGACCCTCAATTCTCCCTCTCTTAAGCAGGCATATCCTTTTCCTTACTAACTTGTGTCACCAACTGCATCTGCCTATCCAACATATCATCCAAGATGTCTTAAAGGGACACTGAACCCAAATTTTTTCTTTCGTGATTCAGATAGAGCATGACATTTCTCTTGTTAAGTGTATCCAGTCCACGGATCATCCATTACTTATGGGATATTAACTCCTCCCCAACAGGAAGTGCAAGAGGATTCACCCAGCAGAGCTGCTATATAGCTCCTCCCCTAACTGCCATTACCAGTCATTCTCTTGCACCCAACGAATAGATAGGATGTGTGAGAGGACTGTGGTGATTATACTTAGTTTCATACCTTCAATCAAAAGTTTGTTATTTTATAATAGCACCGGAGTGTGTTATTCCTTCTCTGGTAGAATTTGAAGAAGAATCTACCTGAGTTTTTCTATGATTTTAGCCGGAGTAGTTAAGATCATATTGCTGTTTCTCGGCCATCTGAGGAGAGGTAAACTTCAGATCAGGGGACAGCGGGCAGATTAATCTGCAAAGAGGTATGTAGCAGCTTATTATTTTCTGACAATGGAATTGATGAGAAAATTCTGCCATACCGATATAATGTAAACTCAGCCTTAAATGCAGTAGCAGCAACTGGTATCAGGCTGTCATGTATGTATATTTTACACTTCAGTATTCTGGGGAATGGCACTTCACTGGAATTATACTGTATGCATAAAACTTTAGCCTAATTTGCAGGGACTAGCAACAGGCTTTTTAATAACACTCAATTTATTAATGTTAAACGTTTTTTGCTGGCATGTAAAATCGTTTAATTTTCTGAGGTACTGGGTGAAAAAATGTTTTGGGCACTATTTTTTTCCACTTGGCAGTCGTTTTATTTAATTTATGACAGTTTACTGATCTCTCTCACTGTTAGCTATCAGGGTTAGTTATCCTTTGCTAATGGGAGCAATCCTTTGCTAAAATTGTGTTTTTTACAAAGATTTGATGCTATAACTTTTCAGTTTATTAATTTTCAACTGTCATAACTTTTTCTGTGCTTCTTATAGGCACAGTACGTTTTCATATTATAGTAAATTACTTGAAAAGTATTTCCAAGTTGCTAGTTTATTTGCTAGTGTGTTAAACATGTCTGATTCAGAGGAAGATATCTGTGCTATATGTGCTAAAGCCAAAGTGGAGCCCAATAGAAATTTATGTACTAACTGTATTGATGCTACTTTAAATAAAAGTCAATCTGTACAAATTGAACATATTTCACCAAACAACGAGGGGAGAGTTATGCCGACTAACTCGCCTCACGTGTCAGTACCTGCATCTCCCGCTCGGGAGGTGCGTGATATTGTAGCGCCGAGTACATCTGGGCGGCCATTACAAATCACATTACAGGATATGGCTACTGTTATGACTGAAGTTTTGGCTAAATTACCAGAACTAAGAGGTAAGCGTGATCACTCTGGGGTGAGAACAGAGTGCGCTGATAATATTAGGGCCATGTCAGACACTGCGTCACAATTTGCAGAACATGAGGACGGAGAGCTTCATTCTGCGGGTGACGGTTCTGATCCAAACAAACTGGATTCAGATATTTCAAATTTTAAATTTAAGCTGGAAAACCTCCGTGTATTACTAGGGGAGGTGTTAGCGGCTCTGAATGATTGTAACACAGTTGCAATACCAGAGAAAATGTGTAGGTTGGATAAATATTTTGCGGTACCGGCGAGTACTGACGTTTTTCCTATACCTAAGAGACTTACTGAAATTGTTACTAAGGAGTGGGATAGACCCGGTGTGCCGTTCTCACCCCCTCCGATATTTAGAAAGATGTTTCCAATAGACGCCACCACACGGGACTTATGGCAAACGGTCCCTAAGGTGGAGGGAGCAGTTTCTACTTTAGCTAAGCGTACCACTATCCCGGTGGAGGATAGCTGTGCCTTTTCAGATCCAATGGATAAAAAGTTAGAGGGTTACCTTAAGAAAATGTTTGTTCAACAAGGTTTTATATTGCAACCTCTTGCATGCATTGCGCCTGTCACGGCTGCAGCAGCATTTTGGTTTGAGTCTCTGGAAGAGACACTTGAATCAGCTCCATTAGATGAGATTACACACAAGCTTAAAGCCCTTAAGTTAGCTAACTCATTTATTTCAGATGCCGTAGTACATTTAACTAAACTTACGGCTAAGAATTCCGGATTCGCCATTCAGGCACGCAGAGCACTGTGGCTAAAATCCTGGTCAGCTGACGTTACTTCTAAATCTAAATTGCTTAATATACCTTTCAAAGGGCAGACCTTATTCGGGCCCGGGTTGAAAGAAATTATCGCTGACATTACAGGAGGTAAAGGCCATGCCCTGCCTCAAGACAGAGCCAAACCTAAGGCTAGACAGTCTAATTTTCGTTCCTTTCGTAATTTCAAAGCAGGAGCAGCATCAACTTCCTCTGCACCAAAACAGGAAGGAGCTGTTGCTCGCTACAGACAAGGCTGGAGACCTAACCAGTCCTGGAACAAGGGCAAGCAGGCCAGGAAACCTGCTGCTGCCCCTAAGACAGCATGAATCGAGGGCCCCCGATCCGGGAACGGATCTAGTGGGGGGCAGACTTTCTCTCTTCGCCCAGGCTTGGGCAAGAGATGTCCAGGATCCCTGGGCGTTAGAGATCATATCTCAGGGATACCTTCTAGACTTCAAATTCTCTCCCCCAAGAGGGAGATTTCATCTGTCAAGGTTGTCAACAAACCAAATAAAGAAAGAGGCGTTTCTACGCTGCGTACAAGATCTTTTATTAATGGGAGTGATCCATCCGGTTCCGCGGTCGGAACAAGGACAAGGGTTTTACTCAAATCTGTTTGTGGTTCCCAAAAAAGAAGGAACTTTCAGGCCAATCTTGGATTTAAAGATCCTAAACAAATTCCTAAGAGTTCCATCGTTCAAAATGGAAACTATTCGGACAATTTTACCCATGATCCAAAAGGGTCAGTACATGACCACAGTGGATTTAAAGGATGCTTACCTTCACATACCGATTCACAAAGATCTTTACCGGTATCTAAGGTTTGCCTTTCTAGACAGGCATTACCAGTTTGTAGCTCTTCCATTCGGATTGGCTACGGCTCCGAGAATCTTCACAAAGGTTCTGGGTGCTCTTCTGGCGGTACTAAGACCGCGAGGAATTGCGGTAGCTCCGTACCTAGACGACATTCTGATACAAGCTTCAAGCTTTCAAACTGCCAAGTCTCATACAGAGTTAGTACTGGCATTTCTAAGGTCGCATGGATGGAAGGTGAACGAAAAGAAGAGTTCTCTCTTTCCACTCACAAGAGTTCCCTTCTTGGGGACTCTTATAGATTCTGTAGAAATGAAGATTTACCTGACAGAAGACAGGTTAACAAAGCTTCAAAATGCATGCCGTGTCCTTCATTCCATTCAACACCCGTCAGTAGCTCAATGCATGGAGGTGATCGGCTTAATGGTAGCAGCAATGGACATAGTACCCTTTGCACGCCTACATCTCAGACCGCTGCAATTGTGCATGCTAAGTCAGTGGAATGGGGATTACTCAGACTTGTCCCCTACTCTGAATCTGGATCAAGAGACCAGAAATTCTCTTCTATGGTGGCTTTCTCGGCCACATCTGTCCAGGGGGATGCCATTCAGCAGGCCGGACTGGACAATTGTAACAACAGACGCCAGCCTACTAGGTTGGGGCGCTGTCTGGAATTCTCTGAAGGCTCAGGGACAATGGAATCAGGAGGAGAGTCTCCTACCAATAAACATTCTGGAATTGAGAGCAGTTCTCAATGCCCTTCTGGCTTGGCCCCAGTTAACAACTCGGGGGTTCATCAGGTTTCAGTCGGACAACATCACGACTGTAGCTTACATCAACCATCAGGGAGGGACAAGAAGCTCCCTAACAATGATGAAGTATCAAAGATAATTCGCTGGGCAGAGTCTCACTCTTGCCACCTGTCAGCAATCCACATCCCGGGAGTGGAGAACTGGGAGGCGGATTTCTTAAGTCGTCAGACTTTTCATCCGGGGGAGTGGGAACTTCATCCGGAGGTCTTTGCCCAAATACTTCGACGTTGGGGCAAACCAGAGATAGATCTCATGGCGTCTCGACAGAACGCCAAGCTTCCTCGTTACGGGTCCAGATCCAGGGATCCGGGAGCGGTTCTGATAGATGCTTTGACAGCACCTTGGACCTTCGGGATGGCTTATGTGTTTCCACCCTTCCCGATGCTTCCTCGATTGATTGCCAGAATCAAACAGGAGAGAGCATCAGTGATTCTAATAGCGCCTGCATGGCCACGCAGGACTTGGTATGCAGATCTAGTGGACATGTCATCCTGTCCACCTTGGTCGCTACCTCTGAAACAGGACCTTCTGATCCAGGGTCCCTTCAAACATCAAAATCTAATTTCTCTGAAGCTGACTGCTTGGAAATTGAACGCTTGATTTTATCAAAACGTGGTTTTTCTGAGTCAGTTATTGATACCTTAATACAGGCTAGGAAGCCTGTTACCAGAAAGATTTACCATAAGATATGGCGCAAATACTTATATTGGTGTGAATCCAAGAGTTACTCATGGAGTAAGGTTATGATTCCGAGGATATTGTCTTTTCTACAAGAAGGTTTAGAAAAGGGTTTATCCGCTAGTTCCTTAAAGGGACAGATTTCAGCTCTGTCCATTCTTTTACACAAACGTCTGTCAGAAGTTCCGGACGTTCAAGCTTTTTGTCAGGCTTTAGCTAGGATCAAGCCTGTGTTTAAAACTGTTGCTCCACCATGGAGTTTGAACTTAGTTCTTAATGTTTTACAGGGGGTTCCGTTTGAACCCCTTCATTCCATTGATATCAAGTTGTTATCTTGGAAAGTTCTGTTTTTAATGGCGATTTCCTCGGCTCGAAGAGTCTCTGAGTTATCTGCCTTACATTGTGATTCTCCTTATCTGATTTTTCATTCAGACAAGGTAGTTCTGCGTACTAAACCTGGGTTCCTACCTAAGGTGGTCACTAACAGGAATATCAATCAAGAGATTGTGGTTCCATCTTTGTGTCCTAATCCTTCTTCGAAAAAGGAACGTCTGCTACACAATCTAGATGTAGTCCGTGCCCTGAAATTTTATCTACAGGCAACTAAGGATTTTTGACAAACGTCTTCCCTGTTTGTCGTTTATTCTGGTCAGAGGAGAGGTCAAAAAGCTTCGGCTACCTCTCTCTCCTTTTGGCTTCGTAGCATAATACGGTTAGCCTATGAGACTGCTGGACAGCAGCCTCCTGAAAGAATTACAGCACATTCTACAAGAGCTGTGGCTTCCACTTGGGCCTTTAAGAATGAGGCTTCTGTTGAACAGATTTGCAAGGCTGCAACTTGGTCTTCTCTTCATACTTTTTCCAAATTTTACAAATTTGACACTTTTGCTTCTTCGGAGGCTGTTTTTGGGAGAAAGGTTCTTCAGGCAGTGGTTCCTTCCGTATAAAGAGCCTGCCTGTCCCTCCCGTCATCCGTGTACTTTAGCTTTGGTATTGGTATCCCATAAGTAATGGATGATCCGTGGACTGGATACACTTAACAAGAGAAAACATAATTTATGCTTACCTGATAAATTTATTTCTCTTGTAGTGTATCCAGTCCACGGCCCGCCCTGTCACTTTAAGGCAGGTAATTTTTCCATTAAACTACAGTCACCACTGCACCCTATGGTTTTCCTTTCTCTGCATGTTTTCGGTCGAATGACTGGTAATGACAGTTAGGGGAGGAGCTATATAGCAGCTCTGCTGGGTGAATCCTCTTGCACTTCCTGTTGGGGAGGAGTTAATATCCCATAAGTAATGGATGATCCGTGGACTGGATACACTACAAGAGAAATAAATTTATCAGGTAAGCATAAATTATGTTTTTAAGCAACTTTCTAATTTACTTATATTATCACATTTTCTTTATTCTCTTGGTATCTTTATTTGAAATGCATTTTGGTGAACAACCTGGGTTGTCCTTGCAGATTGGTGAATAAATTAATCCACCAATAAAAAAGTGCTATCCAGAGTTCTGAACCCAAAAAAAGCTTAGATGCCTTCTTTTTCAAATAAAGATAGCAAGAGAACGAAGAAAGATTGATAATAGGAATGAATTAGAAAGTTGCTTAAAATTGCATGCTCTATCTGAATCCTGAAAGAAAAACATTCGGTTCAGTGTCCCTTTAACCATCTCAACATCTATAAAACTCAGCTCCCTTTTCCTCTTTGTTCACTCTACCTTCTCCGCAAACCATGGGAAATTCTGTCATCACCTCAGCCCCTCTTGCCAGTAACATTGGGGTCACATATGATTTGAGTTTTTTTTTATGCCCCATATTACATCCTAGGCTTACTCATGCCTTTTCCACCTTAAAAATATCACTAAAATTTGCTCACATAAAACAACTAAGATTCTAATCCTCTTGCTCATCATAATCTCCTTCATCTACTGCATCTCTATCCTATCTTGTCTTCCAAGCTACCACCTGCCCCCACTGTATTTGCATGATGACTTTGAAAGCACATTTAATTGGAATATGTCCTCTACCTAAATGTGCTGTTCATATGATGCAGAAGTAAACATATAACACACTGGTGCTGTTATACAGGGTGAGTATAGAGTCCCTATTCAGCTAGTATCCCTGTAAACCACCCTTTCTATAATTATATCTAGTCAACATCCGGGGAAGAAAACCTTTGGCAACTCTCCTGCACCTTCTTCATTAAAGGACCAGTACATTTGCAGAACTTAATATATATTTTTTTAAAACATTTCAAAATTATGTATTTTTCCACTGCCACTGCATCATGTGACATACATCAGCCAATCACAAATGCATATACATATATTCTGTGAATTCTTTCAGATGTTCAGTAGAAGCTGGTGACTCAAAAAGTGTAAATATAAAAAGATTGTGCACATTTTGTTAATGCAAGTAAATTGGAAAGTTGCTTAAAATTGCATGCTCTATCTGAATCACGAAAGAAATAATTTGGGTTCAGTGTCCCTTTAAATTTGACTTGAGTGTCCCTTTAAGCAACTAGCTGTTACTGGCTTTCTGTTCCTGACTTCTCAGTTTATTCAGTAATATGTTGGAAGCAATGACAATCTTTTGTGCTGCTTGTTCATGGGTTAATATGTGGGAGCTTTATACAGTACTTACACTCTATTGTTTGCTTTTGTGAGTTTGGTCTCCTGTTTCAAAGGTACTGGATTAGAAAAGATATATACAGGTTACCCTAATATACTCATTTGTTAAATTATATTTTAGAAAATAGGAGCATTGTGAGTCACACACACCTATATCAGCAGAAAAAAATAAATCCCTAGCTACTTTTGCAGACAAGTTTACTTGCATATCAAGAGTATTCTCATTGATTTTGGACAATGAAATGCTATTTATTGCTAAAGTACTAGCAGAAATTGTATAATTCTGTTCCAGCTTTCTCATACACAAAACATAAATCTATTATTTCCAAGAACTATATTTTTGCCACCAGAGACTACAAGATATGATTTTACACCTTTTTATTGAATAAGTTGCTGACCTGATTCTTACAGCAAATGTTCTATAAATGCTACCATTTTGTTCATGTGCAATAATGTGTTTTAATATAAGTTGACTAGCTAGTATATATATATATATTTTTGCTTGCTACTACACAACCTGAATTTTCCAGTATTTAATCTGTACACTTTTTCAGTCACCCAACGTACGTCTTATATCCCAGCTGACTTGACTAGCATTTTCAGAATTACTTACACCCCAGATAAAATGGCTTTTGTCTTCTCTAGAGAGAGGATATGCTGCTTCTTTTATAATGTTGTGGTTTGGTAACCTTTTCTAAGTGGGATATTCTCCTTACAAATATGACATGTAGATTCCCAAGGGATTCAAACAACAGCATGAAATGTATCACCGGAAACAAAATAAAGAGATTTACTGCAATCCTATCTGTGCTCTATGGATGTGAATTGTTTTCATTTTAATCAGATGTCAATCCAACAGATCTTATTGGATGATGTCCTAGATATTGTTTTCCAGCATTTCATTCCTCTATTTTAATATAGCTCTATATATAAATATATATATATATATATATATATATATATATATATACACCCACACACCCACAAACAAAATGAAAATTGCTCTCTGGAACGAACACTTGTTCAAAAATTTGCTAGCTTGTTTTCTATAGCTATGTGTGTGTATATGTATGTGTATGTATATGTGTGTATATATATATATATATATATATATATATATATATATACTGTATACACACATTGTAAATTAATAGCTAGTAATAAAAATCAATTAGAAATCAGAATATCTGTTTTTAAAAACATTCTAGATACTTTCCAGAAAATATTGTTGAAAATGTAACCAACATTTTGCCTTTTATTTGCTTAGAAAATGTTACTACAGTATATGTTAATTTTAAACTGGGGTTTAACAGAGAGAATGAATAGGAGACTTTTTTATTTTTCCTTCATAGAAATATTGCCTAGTAGATTAAAAAAGAAAAGAAAAACAATTCTAGGCACTTGAGTGTCTCACATATTAAGCTACTTTTCACACCTACTTTTTGGTGAGAACCTTATTGAATATTTTAGCCACTCATGGGAGTATATGTGCTAAGGCCCATGATAAAACTGCTATATTTAAAAAAAATAAAAATAAAATAAAGAATACTGCATAAAAAATGTTGTCTATTTATTGAAAGGTTATTTCATACAATGTAATTGTATCACTAGCAACAATGCAATGCAATGCTATGTGTTTAACCACCACAAAGGTAAATGTATTTAAAATACAATTTAGGAGCTGCATAGCACTGCTGTTCCCATGTGGACATAGCCGATCACCCAATTAGCAGGGCAGTCACATGACCCAGCTGTGTGACTACCACTGATGATTGGCTGACCGACAGTTTCAGCTCAAGACCAGCAGGGCTCTGTGGCTCTTGAGCAACACTTTAACTATATGTTTAACCATTGCTAGTGTTAAAATGACATGCTCTAAAAAAAAATAGAGCATGTGATTTTTTCACTTTAAATTATTTGCTATATATCTTTGCAATAACAGTTAATACCTGTTTTTTAAAAATGGTAAATGTGAAAACAATATTTTGAATGGTGTACAAGCTCAACACTTAGCCGATGACTTAATATGAGCACACTATTAACGGTTCTAAAGTATACTATTTATGTATTGGGTGTTTTTGGTCAATTTGCAGCTTAACAAACAATCTGTAATACTCGATCATGTGTTAATGTTTGCACATGGCTATAGCAAAATGAAGTGGCATTATTAGTTGTGTTTGAACACAGCCCTTAGTGTACAACATAATTACTCTTTAGTGGGGAAAGCCTTAACATGAAACATGGGTGGAGCAATCAAGTATGCCTTATGGTAAAAAAATGATAGTACATATACATTTATTAAAGGGATATGAAGCCCCAAAAATATTTTGTGTTTCAGGCAGAGCATACCATTTTAAAAAGGTTTCCAGTTTACTTCTGTTATTAAGTTTGCTTCATTGTTGTGATATTCTGTGTTGAAGATATACCTAGGTAGGCGTCTGGAGCACTAAATGGCAGGAAAAAGTGCTGCCATCTAGTGTTCTTGCAAATGGATAACATTGTTGCAAAACTGCTGCCATATACTCCTACAGAAATGGCTCGGCTCTTAAGCTTATGTCCCTGCTTTTCAACAAAAGATACCAAGAGTACAAAGAAAAATTGCTAATAGATTTAAATTAGAAAGTTGTTTAAAATTGCATGCTCTATCTTAATCAATAAATAAAAAAATATTGGGTTTCATATCCCTTTAAATAAAAATAACATCAGAATGCTCCTCCTCAGTCTTCAAGTTAGCATTAATAGACCATTATAGTGTTAAAATTAAAGGCACTATTGCAGTGATGGCTAACTTTGGTACCCTAGATGTTTTGAAACTACATTTCCCATGATGCTTAGGCACTAGTCTAGTTCGTCTAGTTAAGAATTCAAGAATAATTTAGACTTTAAAATCCCAATAAATAATCGTATTAATTAAAGGGGATTGCAAAATGTTGATTTATATTTTCACTTCAGTATATTAATGCCAGCATTAAAAATAAACAAATGAGTTTAATATGAAAACATTTTGCTCAGTACAAGGCACTAGTTTAGGATAATCTAACCTAATGTTAAAATTAAATGACAAACATATTTGTAGTATCTTATAGAATTTATTTTCCTTGATATAAAAATGCATAGAAACATCTTGTTTTCCTAGGTATAAAATATCTATAGTTTAACTGACCATAATGCATGAAATCAATGTCACTAACAGAATATACATCTTGCAAGCAGCAATGAATACATAAGAGATATTTATCTCCTAGTTCAAATAGATTCATTTAGTATATAGTGATTCAGTTTTGATTGATTAAATATCCATATCAAAAGGTGTTTTGAGAGAATTTTCATTTCTTCAGGAGTAAATGAAAGGTGATCTTTTTTGATAAACTAGTTTTACCCTCTCAATTTCTCTACTCTTGAGCAGATTCCTATAGCAATTTGATTTGTTTGTTGTGTATAAACTATTTGAGTATACCTTTTGAATATTTTTCAGTTAATAATTACCATGTTGCCTTGATAAATATCTACCTATCTACAGTTTGGAGGTCTGCTGTTTTATAAATGTTCTTCATTTCATGTACTGAGCTGAAAAAACATTTCATGTGCCTTTATTTGCAACCACAAGTACATTTTTAATACATGACACAGTTAGACACTATGGGGCCGATTTAACAAGGGCCGAATGGCCCTGAATGTAACTGTTTCCGCGTGGAAACAGGCGTTAGGAAGCAGCGGTCTTAACACTGCTGCTTCTTAACTCGTACGCCTCCTCTGAGGCGGTGGACATCAATCCGCCCAATCGCATACGATTGGGTTTGACACCCCCTGCTAGCGACTGAATAAATCTGCAGGGGGCGGCATTGCACAAGCAGTTCACTAGAACTGCTTGTGCAATGATAAATTCCGACCGCATATGCTGTCGGCATTTATCGATGTGCGGTGGACATGATACGATTCAGCAGATCATGTCTGCTCGCACTTTGTTAAATCGACCCCTATACATTTAGTAACTAGGAAAAATGCTGAAATTAAAATTAATATTAAATACTGTTTGGTCTTAGACAATTTTAAAACATAGAAAAAAACAACAACAAAAAAACCTGTCCTAATTCTCATTTTACAAATGTTAAAGGGCCAATAAATACAGTAGATTTGCATAATCAACAAATGCATGATAAAAAGACAATGCAATAGCACATAGGGGCCTATTTATTATTATTGTGTGAGCGGACATGATCCGATATTGCGGATCATGTCCGCTGCACATCGATAAATGCCGACAGCATACGCTCTTGGCATTTATCATTGCACCAGCAGTTCTTGTGAACTGCTGGTACAATACCGCCCCCTGCAAATTAGTGGCCAATCGGCCGCTAGCAGGGAGTGTCACAGGTTGATTTCTGTCCGCCACCTCAGAGCAGGTGGACAGGTTATGGAGCAGCAGTCTTTAGACCGCTGCTTTACAACTTCTGTTTCCGTAAAGCTCCATACTGAGCTTGATAAATATGCCCCTTAGTCTAAACTTAAAATAAGTAGTAGATTTTTTTTCTGACTAATTTCAAAGTTATGTTTATTTCCACTCCCCCTGTATCATGTGACAGCCATCAGCCAATAACAAATGTATATACATGAAAAGTGTAAATATAAAAAGGCTGTGCACCTTTTGTTAATGGAAGTAAATTTGAAAATTGTTTTAAAATTGCATTTTCTATCTGAATCGTGAAAGTTTAATTTTGACTTGAGTGTCCCTTTAAGTCTAACTTGCGCATCCTATTGAGAATCATATTTATGTAACCATTTGGAAATCTGATTATCTGCGAAATATATGGCCATATGTTTTTTTTTAATTATTTACATTAGTTAGTATATTAAGATTAAAGGCTTTAGAATAACTTCTAAAACACGATATCAAATAGATATTTATTCTATTGTCAAGAAAAGAAAACCACACAATTTTATTACTACTTGGTTCTTCTTTGTGATATCTACAATGGCCTATAATATCCTCGACCTACAATTAAACTGGAAACCTACAGACGATGCAGTGAATGGCAAAACATGTTGGATGACAGGCTCAATCTATCATCCCCATTACTAACTGATCCTGGAGCCCCAAGGATATAAATTATCTGACTCTATAGTGCATATCTGGATATTACAGTAAATGTGAGGATATATTTCTTTTGCTATTAGCCAATTACTTTTTTTTGCTGTGATGTGCCATATGTTTTAATTTATTTTTATATTATTTAGTTGGCAGATCACCCATGAGTTTCTATGTTTGTTTTTGTCTCATTTAAATAAACATTGTGACTATGTTTTAAAATATATTCTTAAAACCTTTTTTTATTTAAATCCATTACATGTGATCATCTTTGAATTGATGTCCTTAGTAAAGAGGATCACTGTATTTTTGTTTGTGTTTAGCAAAAGTATGTTCAGTAGTGGTTAGTATGCAAAAATAAGATTGATAACTTTAATTTATTAAATTACAGGATTTAAAGGGACATGAAACTTTTTCATTTGTGATTCAGACAGAGCTTACAAATTAAAAAAAAAAAGTTTCCAATTGTACTTATATTATCAAAATTGCTTTGTTCTCAAAGTATTCTTTTAAAAAAATCATACCTAGGTAGGTAGGGTGCACGTGGGTGGTAGTTAAGGTTGCCAGGTGTCCAGTATTTAACCGGACAGTCCAGTATTTTAGCAGGCTGTCCAGTAAAATCTGTATAAAAATACTGGACAGTGGACACTTAAATAGCCAGCATTTTTAAAGAACCCTGTCAGCTAAATGTAAAGGCCCTTTTAGGTCTTTATGCATTAGAAATATGGCTCAAAAAGCAGTTACACTGTGTATTTTCTTTTATATGTGTTACAGGCAACCATGGTGGGGGTCACATCACTGCTCTGTACATGTGTTACTGGCAACCAAGGGGATACAATGACTGCTTTATATGTGGTGGGGTCAAGGGTGGGGCCTAAGGTAGAGCTTTTGTGGAGACATTGTGTGAACCCAGCTGCGTCTCGTATCCAATCACCTATAGGTCGTCTGGTATTTTTATGAAGCACAGCAGGCAACCCTAGTGGTAGTGTGCATGTGTTGCAAACACATGCATGCTTCTTAGCCTGGCTACTTGTTTTCATCAAAGGGTACTAAGAGAATCAATACAATTTGATAACAGAAGAAAATTGGAAACATTTTTCTTTTTAAATGATTTGCTGTATCTAAATCCCAAAAGAAAAATGTTGGGTTTTATGTCCCTTTAAAAATATAGATTATTTGTGAATATGTATGTTACAGATCACTCCAAATGCCCAGGTAATGACACTAGTTAAAGAGAAGGAAATTATACATCTTTAATTACAAACACAACAGTTAATAGGAACCTGTTTATATTATTATGGAGCAATTTCATCTGATTAAAGGTATATAACTGACAATTTGCAGCAAAGCTAGGACCCTAATCATGTAGTCACTGGATTTAAGTCAATAATAACGTGTTTTCAGTGTCTAATAATCTATGCCCAACATGTTACAACAAATCATATATTAGAATGTGTCGCTTAAATGTTTGGAATTATTAAATTGGTAAATATATTAACCCCTTAAGGACAAAGATCTTTCCCAGTTTCTGTGCTTAAATGATAGAGGCCATTTTGGCATTTTTGCTCTGTTTCTTTTTTTTTTTTTTTTTTTAATAACTTTATTTATAGTTAGAATCCAGTACATACACGGCAAAAAGGCTCTGTTTCTTTTTTACTGTAATTGTCCTCTTTCTTATTATGTACCCAATACATATTTTATACTATTTTTTTAACAAACAAACAGGGCTTCCGTGTGATATCCTATATGGGTATGTAAAATGACAATAAAAAGGAATTTAATACTGAAAATGAAGGAATAAAAAAGCATTTATTTGCAGTTTTCATTATAATCATATAATGATTTCTACACAACTAGGGTAGCTAAAAAATACCTCAAAATAGATTAATTATCTTGTCCAGATTGTTTAAGTTAAAACTGAGACAGCTATGGTCATCAGGCCACTATAGGTTTTCTGTGTATTTACCTAATTTTTCAAAAAGGGTATAAAAGCCTATGGGGTCAATTTGTTATAGTGCGAGCGGACATGATATGGTGTAGCGTATCATGTCCGCTGCACATCGATAAATGCCGACAGTGCACTGCTGGTGCAATGCCGCCCCCTGCAGATTTGCGGCCAATTGGCCGCTAGCAGGGGGTGTCAATCAACCTGATCGAATATGATCGGGTTGCTTTCTGTCCGCCACCTCAGAGCATGTGGACAGATTATGGAGCAGCGGTCTTCCGGCGAGCATTCAGGCACGGGGCATCAAGCTCCGTATGAAGCTTGATAAATTGACCCCTATTTCCTCAAATGTTAAAAGTACACTGACTGGCCTTGACGTAACTGTAATTTTTTTTTTTTAAATATGTATTTTTATTTTATAGGCTTGAGGAAAAATCTTCCATCAGGAGTAAAGAACACACTTTACAAGGAAAATGGAGGACATTGCCTTTAATTAATTTAAAAGCTACAGTAGAAAGTCCATAATCATGTAGAAGGGGAAAAAAAAGAAACCTTTGAAGAATGACAATGAGCATTTAAAATATTTAGTCCTTTTATTGTTTGTTTTTATTAAATTCACCCAGAAATAAGCAATCTATTATTTCTTTTGCAATTTATTGTTTGGTTTGGGGCACCTAGTACAGTTTTATGTGCACCCCCTGAGCAAATAGTATATCTTGTTGAATTTCTAACTTAAACTATTCAGATAGGGCATGTCATTTTCAACAGCTTTATAATTTACTTTTATCATCAAATTTGCTTTGTTCTCTTGGTATTCTTAGTTTGAATGCTAAACCTAGGTTGGCTCATATGCTAAATTCTAAGCCCTTGAAGGCCTCCCCTTATCTGAATGCATTTGACAGTTTTTTACAGCTAGAGTAGTACATAATTCCAAACAAAATCCAGTGATTCAGTGATCCATTAATGTGTCCAAAATGTATCTAAATTGTGTCTAAAAATATTGTGTCCAAATTAATGTTATGTGCGAAAAAATAGTGAACAAAATTGATGCAAAAATTAGATGAAAAATGAAAATAATCCTTCAATTTATCCACAAGGTGTTTAAAAAATAGGTAACAAAAAATCCAGAAAGATACAAAGATAATAATTGGTTTGTAGTGGATTCGTGAATATCAATGTGAAAAATCACTGTAAAAAAGCAACGTCATCAGTGAATGTCTATGTGATGAGAAGACGCCAAACAAATGTATCACAGTTATTTTGGATGTATGGACACCCCAATGATATTGGTTGTGTGTGGCAAACAGATAGCGATATCCTCCTAAAGAAAAAAAATAATATATAGTGCAGATTGTTTCTCAACAATAAAAATATTAAAACAAGGCTTACCAGTGCTCTGTCTACGCGTTTCGGCCCTCACTAGGCCTTTATCAAGACTGAGATTATGAGATTATATGTATTAATAAATTAAGTGATTTTAATTTATCCATACACCTATTTTCCTCGTTGATACTTCCTTTGCCTCCGTTTGGTCAGGCGCCTGGGTCTATTACTATAACTATTGTTCATGATTTTTGGTAACTAGGTATCACTTCCCCCAGGCTATAAGGTCTCGCAAGTTGGCGCTTAGTCCATTCTCCTTTTTGAAAGCACTGAGATAAAGAGGCAGTCAGCAGAAGCTTAGATACAAAGTAATTGCAGGGGTAAAAAGTATATTTATATAACAGTGTTGGTTACGCAAAACTGGGAATTGGTAAATATTGGTAAATAAAGGGATTATCTATCTTTTTAAACAATAACATTTTGATGTTTATTATCCCTCTAATAACCTCTGAAGAAACAAACAACATATTTCTGCACAGTTTCTATGAATTTGCTGAATTCAACTGCTAAAAAATAATATAAAACATTAAATGTTGCAGGTGCAAATGTTTGGACAACCTTCCATTCAGCTTTCAAACACCTTTTGTAGACAGCACGTTCTATTCTTGCTTTGGGAATATTTCCTAGGCTTTTTTTTACAGAACTTTTAGTCTATAAATATTCTTTTAATAGTATTCAAGTCTGGGGACTGCAAAGGTAATCCCAAAACCTTAAAGAGACATAAAACCCAAACATTTTATTTCATTAACATTTGCAGAAATATATTTGGTCACTGCAGATGTTGTGTTAACCTCTTTTCACTTAGAAAATCAACTGAATATGTTATTTGTTCAGAATTTCCCAAATGTATGCACACAACTGTATGCAGGTATTTCTAATGGCCCATCTTTGGGTTTTGATGGTGGTCATCCAAATCCACGCATTGATATTTCACTCATGTTTATCATGACAGTATATGAAGCAGAAAATGCACAATTACAGATGGGTCATAAGGAATAAATCAGTCCTACTTCTGCTCACTTCTTTCTCCCGACAGTTTTTTCCATGTTTGTCTTAGGAGCCTTTTCTATATTTCTGATTACTGGAATTACTCTATCTACAAATACATAGGGCTCAATGTACTCAGCAGCCTAAGCTATTGGAGCCCTTGAGGAACAGGTTCACACATGCAAACCTACTTCCCACAATGAAAGAAGCAGCGGTCATCAGACTGCAGCTTCATACAATCTCTGCCACCTCTAAGTTGGCGGAGAGAAATCACTTTTGCTCGGGGTGATTGACAGGCCCATCTCTGTCAGGTGAGGGAAGGGGTGGTGTTACACACTTGCTTGAGTGTGTACTGGTACATACGGGCAGTGAACGAACAGGATCCGCTGCCCATATGCTGTGTTTAGTACATTTGGCCCATAGTTTTGACCCTTCTCTGTTCTTTGAATATTAAGTGCATGGACCCAAACATCCCTTTTTATCAGGCAGTCACTAATGCTTTTTCCCATTCAGATGAACTGCAAGGGTCATGGAGGATATGGCAGTCAGCATACACTATGAACCCTATTTAAAATCTGGTATGAAAGCAAATCTGCTTCATATTTGCATGAAATAAGGTGCCTGCTATTCAGAATCACAAAGCAACTTAAAGCAAAGGGTCATGTCACATAGGTCACTCTTGACCTAACATATGGATTGTTACAGGAAATAATACATCTTACATATTTCCTACCTTCACCAGGTGCATTGTATAAAATGACTATTCAGAAAACAAGCAAACTTGTCTTGACTACCCAAAGCTATGCAAATTACACAACTGATTTCTGGCAAACTCTTTTATAGGCAAGGGCGCAAAATGATCCAATCTAGCCATACATAGAGAAAAAATGATCTACATGTGCTTTGTGGTACCCTGCAACAACAATTACATATAACCAAAGCATAAAAGGGGCTATTTTAACATATTTGTATGACAAATTTGATTTATTGACAAATGAGAACACATCAGGTTTCACTGTTAAGATTTATTTAAAAAATAGCCATATGTACATCAAATGAATAATAAGTCCCTAATGAGGAACAGCATGAGCAGCCCTCAAGAAAAGGTACTATTCATCTGAAAACAGTTTACTAATGTCTTCCACAAGACAGAAATACACATGCTGACGTACTCAGTCTAGATCAGGTGTGCATAAAAGGCATCGGACACTCTACCATTAGATCTGTGATAACAAGTCAATTGCAAAATCTGTTGTTTTACATTTCCCTCTTAGCTCGGTAGTAGCATTGACTCAATATAGAAGTTTTTTTGCACAAGTACAGTATATGTTGCCACCACTACAGTGGCCTCAACTTAAAAAAAAAAAAAGAAAAAAAGGAAATAAGGTGACGACTCATCAAAACATAGATTTTGACAGCAGTTTAGAACCATAGGTCCAAAAAGTTTGCCCCAAATTTCCTAAAAGTATAAACTTATTTGGTTTGTAGGATAGCCTTATGCTTATTGTAAGCATTCTGGAAGTCCCCATAGTGGATGTTCTTACCATTTCTAATGGAAGTTTATTCCATAAATCATCCACCATTTGTAAAGTGCTTCTGCAAATTACTCCCAAACCCGCTACCCTTCAACTTGAGAACTATATTTTATTAATTATTTAAATAAGCTAAGTTTGATCAGTAACTGCTGCTGCATTATGTTTGGCTCCCTACTCTATAATCTGTAAAAAGAGAAACAAGTCTCCTGTATGTTCTTGTGAGAGGCGGCCATTTTGAATTACTTTTGCTTTAGTAGCATAAATGAATTGATAAATACAGAAAACATCTAATTTACGTCAATGTTGATAGGACATTAATGTCAAACAGTGGTTTCTTTTCTGTGTGAATGTTTTTTTATTGTAAATTGTGCTTTGCATTAAAGTGATGATAAAGTTAGAAGCGCTACTTTTTATCTGTTAAAAGAGATGAATAAATGCAGTTGATCAGTGTAGTTATATATTTTTAAAACACAATAATTATTTTTTATTTTGCAATAAGCCCCGCCCAGGCATGTATATATCTTGCTCTGCTGCTTGTCTATCAGATCAGATGCAGCTGCACACTATGTCCAGCTTGTCTCAGATTGGTTTAGTCTGCAAGTGCATCATACCCAAAGTCTGGACATATATGAACAGCCAAAAATATCCGATATGATGAACAAGCCGCAGAATGAGAGAGCGCTGCTCTTGGCTGCACCACCTGAATAGTTTTATACTGAGGCATTGGGGGGGGGGGGGGTTATAAAGTACTGTAGTACATCTAAATTTACTATCACATAAAGACCACAGTAAGCTTTTATTGAAGCATACTCCCAGTTTGATACCTTCATTTAATTTCTTTGCATACTTGTTGGCCTATCAAGTACCCTCTAACCCAATTGAGTATATAATTTATTTGTAGTTAAATTACTTTGAAATAATTGTTAAATACATTCTTTCACTTCCAAACTGCATAGGATAACAATAGTTAAAATACTCTGCATTTAACTGTGCTTGATTTTTTTTTAATGTAACAGCCTTACAGTAAAATTATTAAAAACAAACAAACAATATTTACATGTGATTCAGTTGTACTTTACTGTGAATGTAAATTAAATGTCAATTCTCTAAAGAAAGATACAGTCCCAAAACTAAGATTTCGGTATGGTGCTTCGCCTCGTGCGACCAAGCTTCAATTATGGAAAATGTCATAAATGTATTCAGTCCTAGCTGGAATTTAGAGTTTCTTGTTTTATTGAATCATCCAGTTTTTCAAATGTAATATTGAAAAAATGCAGAACATGAAGAGCTTGTGAAAACTGTAGAAATATAATCAGCCTTTATTTTACATCGCAAGGATTGCTAAGAGCCCAAGGACACACTAAAAAAAAGAGCCACTGCTAGAAAAATTATATATATATATATATATATATATATATATATTTATTTATTTATTTTGCCTCTTTGTTTGCTTTATATCTTCTGGGAAATTAATAAATTAAGTACATATGCATAATACGACAGTGGATGGAATGGTCTGACAATATTTTAGATACTGATATGTATATTTTTCATTTTAAAAAGTAGTCTCTATTATCTTTTCTTATGTTTGTGTTTAAAGATAGATTAAAGTAATCTTTCTAAGGGTAGGATTTAGTAAACTATTTGCATTGCTGCGTTCCATTTTATTATTTTTGTATGCTTTTTCAACAAGAGCCTTCAGTAATCAAATCATTTGCAACCTTACTATACCTAACGCATTGTAATTTGACACCAATTTTATTTTCATTACTAGCTGTAATTCAACCTTTTCAAGAAAGTAATCTGTTTACAAAATGAATGTAGACTTGGTTTATTATAATCTCTTGACTTTTTTCTGTTGTGTATCTATTTTATTTTGTGAGAATGATTCCATTTTTTTTTTTTAAATTGAATCAAATAAAATAATTCTTTGCAGTTGGTATTCATGACAAATATACACAGATTTTCTTAATCTATTTTAAATCAGCAATTTTTATTTCTAGTATTTATGGGTAATCCCACATGCTCAGAATTCTAACTCGTATCCTACAGTTAAAAGTATTCCCAGTGCAACTAAGATCAATTCAATGAAACCTATATCTCACAAAACAGAGACACAGATAAGTATATAAAAATACGTTATAATCCTATCAGAACAATTTATAACAATGTTTTTTAATTAAAAAAAAAATGAGCAAAAACATATTAAGGACATAAACAATATTTATTAAGTTAAAGGTGATATCACCCATCCATTATAATGTCACCATTCTCTATTAACAGCACTTTTAAGAACAACCCTGTCAATTTAGTCTTTATTACCCTTTTGTGATTAAATAGCAACATATTCAACAGAAATATGCTATAATAGCAGTATAGATTGCACATTTAAAATAATAACGTTAATATGAGCATAAGAAACCCTTAAATATTCCAAGACATTTGTCAAAAAGACAATTGTGTAAACATAAATAAATGAAGGAAAATTAGTTTCAACATTTAAATTAAACTCTTAGTTCATGGATAGTTTAAATATTATTTAAAATCTGGCTTTAAATTACGCTGGATGAAAATTCTGCTTGGTTTTAGTTGGCATCAGATGTAATTGTGTGAGGTTCAACAATCCAGTTGGGAGATAATGTTTTGCTTGCTATTAATCAAAATGAACATCAATAAATAGTTAGATGCCAGGGATCAAAATATTACATTGTGAACAAAGGGATTATTATTACAATGTGGTAGATTGGGAAATTAGTCTATATTTAAGAAATCAATCAATTTTGTGCACAGGCTATATTACAAGTGGTGTGCTTTTTATTTTTTCCGTCCACATGCAAACTTTGCTAGAAGGAATCGTTTAACACGGTCAGATTAGCGAGCGTATTACAAGGTGAATTTAAAAATTTTGCGTGCAAGCAAAACTCGATGCACACTAACTTCAGAATATCAGATATCGAGACTGCGTTAACTTTTTCTCCTCATAGTCTTCAATGGAACACGCAACTATTTAACAGTCATCGCTTTCCCGCTAACCCGACATGCATTAGACCTACAGTACTAAAGCCAAAGTCAGTTATGAATATTTAACATTCCAATGTTCTTCACATAGAAGAAAATTATCTTTTTATTTTTAAATATATATATATATATATATATCTGATGATATTTTTTTGTAAAATATATATCTATACCTATATCATCTATATAAATGTGTGTATATATGTGTGTGTATGTATGTATGTGTGTGTATATATATATATATATATATATATATATATATATATATTTATTCATGGACTCACGACTAGTATAACTTTTATTCACTTGCCCAGGTGTTCCGTTTAAAATAAAATTGGTGAACAAACTACATTGCGCTGACCCTCGCAGGGACTGCCCTCGTGGAATTATCTTAAAAAAGGGGCAGTCCCTCTTATAGAAAGAAATGGTACTGGCTGGAAAGTAGAAGATCAATGCACAGAGCGAAGTTAGCAATGAGCAGGCGGCGTAGTTTAAAAATTAAATCCTGCATCAAAGAATAATAACACTGTGCTGCTTTCTGCGTATAGAATTTTACAATCGCCTCATTTGTATGCATGTGATTTTCTACTAGGATATTAAATATTTTGAACACTTTGTCACAACCTCGCTACATTTTAGTTTTGTGAGAAAAAAACTGAGATTTTTAGAGCAGAAATGTTTACATAATTTATGCTTGGATTTGATAGAAAATGTCATACACACACATGGAACGCCCATGCTCAGCCTATTTTACGATAAAACAACAATTACACTTTAATTTTTTGTGTTTTTTTGCTTATCCAGTGAACTTAAATTGTGATTTACGCTGTGTATATTTAATACAATTTATTCCTGTGTAATTTACATACAAATTTTTCATTTTGGTTGAACAATTTTGTTACTATTTTGATGCACCTTAACAATGCCTTTTTTTTTTTCCTGCATATTTATGTGCGCATGGTTCAATTATTCGTTTGTATGAATTTTAAAGGGACATCAAACCCCAAATGTATCTTTCATGAATCAGATGGAGAATACAATTTTAAACAGTATTCCCATTTGCTTCTATTAGCTAGTTTTCTTCATTCTTTAGATATCATTTATTGAAGAAATAGCAATGTACATGGGTGAGCCAATTACATGAGCCATCTATGTGTAGCCACCAATCAGCAGCTACTGAGCCTATTTAGATATGCCTTTCAACAAAGGAAATTAAGAGAATGAAGTAAATTTGATAACGGAAGTAAAATGTAAAGTTGTTTACAATTGCATGCTCTTTCTAAATCATGAAAGAAAAAAAATTGGGTTTCATGTCCCTTTAATTGAAAATTTTCATTGTGCACTTTTATAATGTATGCATTTCCTTCAAATACAAAAATGCAGTAGTAAATGCCCCTTAACGAGACACTCTGTTTTCAGGGTAAAAAGTGTCTTTATATAATGCTACCAGGGAAATAGAAGTACTGGCGAGCATTCTTATAGCATCTTGCAAGCCCAGAGAACTTTTAGATAATTGTGCCTTAAGGTTCTCACTACCTTCTCTCTGCACAAATGACCCAACACTGTGCATAGACTTATTGAAGGCAACTTGAGTATGCACTTCTCAATAGAAGTGAGCATTGCAGTTTCTTCTAACCAATTTACTACGCTAGGCTTCAACCTTGTTCTTTAGTTAACTTTTTTTTTTTTTAAATGAGAATCCATTGTGAATATTGTTAAACTTGTTAAAGAAACTAACGGCTAGATTACGGGTTTTTGTCGGTAAGGCTTGTGGGGCTAACTCTCCTTTTTTTTTCTTACCGCTCCCTTAAGCCAACGCTGGTATTACGAGTTTTCTGCAAGCCAGCGTTGGCCTCAAAAAAGTGAGCGTTGAGCAAAATTTAGCTCCGCATCTCACCTCGATACCAGCGTTGCTTACGGTAGCGGTAAGCTGGCAAAACGTGCTTGTGCACAATTTCCCCATAGGAAACAATGGGGCTGAGCTGGCTGTAACAAAACCTAACACCTGCAAAAAAGCAGCGTTCAGCTCCTAACGCAGCCCCATTGTTTCCTATGGGGAAAAAAAATATGTCTACACCTAACACCCTAACATGAACCTAAACACCCCTAATCTTACACTTTTTAACCCCTAATCTGCCGCCCCCGATATCGTCGCTACCTGCATTATACTATTAACCCCTAATCTGCCGCTACGGACACCGCCGCCACCTACATTATACTTATAAACCCCTAATCTGCTGCCCCCAACATCGCCGACACCTACATTATAGTTATTAACCCCTAATCTGCCCCCCCAACGACGCCGCAACTATATTAAATTAATTAACCCCTAATCTGCCGCCGCCGCCAACGTCGCCGCTACTATAATAAAGTTATTAACCCCTAAACCTAAGTCTAACCCTAACACCCCCTAACTTAAATGTTATTTAAATTAAACGAAATTAATTTAACTTAATTAAATAAATTATTCCTATTTAAAACTAAATACCTACCGATAAAATAAACCCTAAGCTAGCTACAATATAACTAATAGTTACATTGTAGCTAGCTTATGATTTATTTTTATTTTACAGGCAACTTTGTATTTATTTTAACTAGGTAGAATAGTTATTAAATAGTTATTAACTATTTAATAACTACCTAGCTAAAATAAGTACAAAATTACCTGTAAAATAAATCCTAATGTAAGTTACAATTACACCTAACACTACACTATCATTAAACTAATTACCTAAACTACCTACAATTAATTACAATAAAATTAAATAAACTAAATTACAAAAACAAACAAACACTAAATTACAGAAAATAAAACAAGAATTTTAAACTAATTACACCTAATCTAATCCCCCTAATAAAATAAAAAGCCCCCCAAAATAATAAAATTTCCCTACCCTATACTAAATTACAAATAGCCCTTAAAAGGGCCTTTTGCGGGGCATTGCCCCAAAGTAATCAGCTCTTTTACCTGTAAAAAAAAATACAATACCCCCCAAAATTAAAACCCACCACCCACACAACACTACTCTAAAACCCACCCAATCCCCCCTTAAAAAAACCTAACACTACCCCCCTGAAGATCACCCTACCTTGAGCCGTCTTCACCCAGCCGGGCACAAGTGGTCCTCCATACGGCAGAAGTCTTCATCCGATCGGGGCAGAAGAGGTCCTCCAGATGGCAGAAGGCTTCATCCAGGCGGCATCTTCTATCTTCATCCTTCCGGAGCGGAGCGGGTCCGTCTTCAATCCAGCCGACGCGGAGCATCCTCTTCAAACAAAGTCCTAACGAAGAATTAAGGTTCCTTTAAATGACATCATCCAAGATGGCATCCCTTGAATTACAATTGGCTGATAGAATCCTATTGGCTGATGTAATCAGCCAATCGGATTGAAGTGCAATCCTATTGGCTGATCCAATCAGCCAATAGGATTCACCTCACGTTCTATTGGCTGTTCCAATCAGCCAATAAAAAGCGAGGTCAATCCTATTGGCTGATAGCATCAGCCAATAGGATTTTTCCTACCTTAATTCCGATTGGCTGATAGGAGTCTATCAGCCAATCGGAATTCAAGGGATGCCATCTTGGATGATGTCATTTAAAGGAACCTTCATTCTTCGTTAGGACTTCGTTTGAAGAGGATGCTCCGCGTCGACTGGATTGAAGATAGACCCGCTCCGCTCCAGAAGGATGAAGATAGAAGATGCCACCTGGATGAAGCCTTCTGCTGTCTGGAGGACCTCTTCTGCCCCGATCGGATGAAGACTTCTGCCGTATGGAGGACAACTTGTGCCGGCTGGGTGAAGACGGCTCAAGATAGGGTGATCTTCAGGGGGGTAGTGTTAGGTTTTTTAAGGGGGGATAGGGTGGGTTTTAGAGTAGGGGTGTGTGGGTGGTGGGTTTTAACGTTGGCCCTTTTGAGGGCTATTTGTAATTAAGTATAGGGTAGGGAAATTTTATTATTTTGGGGGGCTTTTTTATTTTATTAGGGGGATTAGATTAGGTGTAATTAGTTTAAAATTCTTGTAATTCTTTTTTTATTTTCTGTAATTTAGTGTTTGTTTTTTTTGTAATTTAGTTTATTTAATTGTATTGTAATTAATTGTAGGTAGTTTAGGTAATTAGTTTAATGATAGTGTAGTGTTAGGTGTAATTGTAACTTAGGTTAGGATTTATTTTACAGGTAATTTTGTACTTATTTTAGCTAGGTAGTTATTAAATAGTTAATAACTATTTAATAACTATTCTACCTAGTTAAAATAAATACAAACTTACCTGTAAAATAAATATAAACCCTAAGCTAGCTACAATGTAACTATTAGTTATATTGTAGCTAGCTTAGGGTTTATTTTATAGGTAAGTATTTAGTTTTAAATAGGATTAATTTATTTAATTATGTTAAATTAATTTTGTTTAATTTAAATTATATTTAAGTTGGGGGGGGTTAGGGTTAGACTTCGGTTTAGGGGTTAATAAATTTATTATAGTAGCGGCGACGCTGGGGTCGGAAGATTAGGGGTTAATAAATGTATGTAGGTGTCTGCGACGTTGGGGGGGAGCAGATTAGGGGTTAATAAAATTTAACTAGTGTTTGCGAGGTGGGAGTGCGGCGGTTTATGGGTTAATACATTTATTAAAGTGGCGGCGATGTCCGGTCGGCAGATTAGGGGTTAATAATTGTAGGTAGGTGGCGGCGACGTTGGGGGCGGCAGATTAGGGGTTAATAAATATAATGTAAGTGTCGGCGATGTTACGGGCAGCAGATTAGGGGTTCATAGATATAATGTAGGTGGCGGCGATGTCCGGTCGGCAGATTAGGGGTTATATAATTTTATTTTAGTGTTTGCGATGTGGGGGGGGGCCTCGGTTTAGGGGTTAATAGGTAGTTTATGGGTGTTAGTGTAATTTGTAGCACTTTAGTTAAGAGCTTCATGTTCCGGCGTTAGCCCATAAAACTCTTAACTACTGACTTTTAAATGCGGTAGGAGTCTGGACAGGAGAGGGTCTACCGCTCACTTCTTCCAAGACTTGTAATACCAGCATTGGGCAAATCCCATTAAAAAGATAGGATACGCAATTGACGTAAGGTAGCCTCGAGTCGCGGAAGAAAAAGTGAGCGGTACACCTGTACCTGCCAGACTCGTAATACCAGCGGGCGTTAAAAAGCAGCGTTGGGACCTCTCAACGCTGCTTTTTAAGGCTAACGCCAAACTCATAATCTAGGCATAAGGTTTTCCTTACCTATGCACATTAAGGTCATGAGGTTTAAGTACCATTTTAAAAGCAGGTCTTTTAACAGATATTTGCATCTTCTGACACTACAGTTTTTAGTGCACAACATTTAAGGTGATCCATGACTTCTGCTGATACCTCTTCCTATATAACCAATAGTCTACAGTTTTTCTTGCAGTCCCTACATTGCTTACCCAGCTTTAAAAGACAATTAAACACAAATGAAATGCATTGTAAAAGACAACACAATAGCACTTATCCTGAATTTCAGATAAGCAGTAGATTTTTTTCTAACAAATTTACAAAATTCCATTCCATTTCCCCACCACCTACATCACGTGACAGCCATCAGCAAATCACAAAATCATATATGCATACACTGTGTATTCTTGCACACACTCAGTAGACGTTGATGCTCAGAAAGTGTGCATATAAAGCCTATGCACAACATGATAATGGTAGCAAATTACAAAGATGTATAAAATTGCATACACTAAATCATAAAAGTTTAATTTTGACTTTAGTGACTATTTAAATCATCTAAAGTAATTCTGAAGTTTCATACCTCCTTTATTGCTGCCATTGATATTATTTTTTCGGACCTACAGGATTCTATTAAAAAGAAATTGATCTGCCTCAGTTGTGAGCTTGCCTGAGATTAGAGTTTAATAAAAAAAATTAACTCTTTTGCTGCTAAGCCTTTTTCACATCCCTGTGCTAAGTCAATTTTGAGCTTTTTTGGTGCTTAAATTTAAACACTATTGTAAGTCAAATTTCAATGTGTGACCCACTCAAATTATATGTTTTTTTTCAGCAGGCCCAGCTAGTAGTGGGGACTTAACAACCCCCCCACCCATCCAGCTCCCTTACCTGCTTGCCATATTGTGGGTCCCGCCACCTCTGTGATGTCACCATGCATGTTCGTGGTGACTTGACCCTCACTCCCATGTTGATCTGGGAGTGGTGCCCACTATTTCCATCACCAATTGTGTTTGCAGTCCGGAAGAATCTCCAATCCAATACTGTGATTGGCGATTTCCCTTCATGAAAAGAACGGGTCGTCATGAGCTCACGTGTAGCAATTTGCATGATGACTCATTCTCATCACACACATAAAGTGGTTAATAATTAGTATATGTTCTTTCACGGATTAGCTTAGAATATGTGAAGTACAAAGCTGGTCATAGATATGAAAACATGTCCTTTAGTTAGCACAATAAAAAGTCGATCACAATCCTTATGATTTATCTACAAAAATCTTCATATAGGTCAATGGTGTTTTTTTCTATTGAAAATCATTTGATACATTTTTTATCAAATTATGTACATTTTTCTATTTTTTAATAATATAATTCTCCTCTTTCAGTGGCTATGTAAAGTATATTTTAGCTCTATATGCTAATGTGTGGTTTGTATGCACAATATGCTTGATAGAAGATTACATCAAATTGCAATACAAGAAAATGTACAAATCAGTACACTGTGCTATTAAATATACCTTTAGAGCCACTCATTAGAGGTCAGAGCCACAAACAGAGAATTCTATTTGTGCAACATTTGATTGGTTTAAAAATGT
This sequence comes from Bombina bombina, assembly GCF_027579735.1. NCBI lineage: Eukaryota > Metazoa > Chordata > Amphibia > Anura > Bombinatoridae > Bombina > Bombina bombina. The sequence continues at coordinate 1,159,877,134 of NC_069501.1, read as the reverse complement.
AAAAAAACAACTCACATACTCACTGTGTACTGATTACTGCCTTGTAAGTTTGATTGTAGTTTATTTAAGTTGCTGAACAGTTCAATTCATATAGTGTGCAATTAACAATTTTCTATAATTTTGTGTTACCATATAATTAATACTTTTAGCATCAAAACACTTTCAGTCATGAACAGCATGTTTTATTTAAGAAGATGTTTCATAGTTTCACAGTTTGTTTTGATTAAAGGGACACTGAACCCATTTTTTTTTTTTGTGGATTCAGATAGAGCATGCAATTTTAAGCAACTTTGTAATTTACTATTATCAAATTTTCTTCGTTCTCTTGCTATCTTTATTTAAAAAAGAAGGCATATAAGCTTTTTTGGGGTTCATGACTCTGGACAGCACTTTTTTATTGGTGGATGAATGTATACACCAATCAGCAAGGACGACCCAGGTTGTTCACCAAAAATGAGCCGGCATCTAAACTTACATTCTTGCATTTCAAAAAAAGATTCTAAGAGAATGAAGAACATTTGATAATAGGAGTAAATTAGAAAGTTGCTTAAAATGTCATGCTCTATCTGAATCCTGTAAGAAAAAATTTGGGTTCAGTGTCCCTTTAATATTTTAATAAAACCAATAAATGATTGTTCAAATCTAGGTTGCACATACATAAGGTAGCTTGTGCAAAAAGCCAAGATATACCACACAAAACAGGTCTAAAGGATTTTCAAATTATGAGGCTGTTGAATTGATAAATTTAAAAATAATTGCAAGAAGTTTTTTTTTTATGCATTTGAATATCACTGATAAGGGTTCTAAATGCAAAGTATCTATTTTGTAGTAGTGCTTGAATATAAAATGTAAATATAAGATGCCTTAGAACCTGGATGCACCTTACCTGTGCATGCTGGGTAGACCTCATGGATAAAAAAAAATATTGCAACATCATGTATAGCTTCTAAATTAATTTGAATGTGCATCTCAAATTCACTTTTATTTTTCTTTAAAGGGACACTGAATCCAAATCTTTCTTTCATGATTTAGATAGAGCATGACATTTTAATCCACTTTCTAATTTACTCCTATTATCAATTTTTCTTCGTTCTCTTGCTATCTTTATTTTAAAAGCAGGAATGTAAATCTTAGCAGCCAGACCATTTTAGGTTCAGCACCATGGATAGAGCTTGCTTATTGGAGGCTTACATTTACCCACCAATAAGCAAGCATAATGGGCCGGCTCCTATGCATCACATTCCTGCTTTTTAAATAAAGATAGCAAGAGAATAAAGAAAAATTGATAATAGGAGTAAATTAGAAAGTTGCTTAAAATTACATGCTCTATCTGAATCATGAAAGAAAAAAATTGGGTTTAGTGTCCATTTAAGCAAACTGATATCTATGTACATTATATAAGGTGTTTTCAATATATAATTACAAAGGTCACAACCTTCATACATTTCACAGATGATCCCAGTTTGTGAGCTCTCTTTTACTGTCTCTTTCACCACACCTGCTTCCCTATAAATGTCCTAACCAGCCATGACCCTGGAGCACAATTACTCCATCTGATCCTACCCTAATGCATTCATGACTCCACCCTATCTACACTGATTCCACTTAAAGTCTACTCTAGAATTGTTATTGTTTAGCAAGATAGATAATCCCTTTTTTATCAATTCCACAGTTTTGCATAACCAACACTATTGTGTTATATTTATACACTTTTTACCTCTATGATTACCTTGTATCTAAGCCTCTGCAGACTGCTTCCTTATTTCAGTTCTTTTGACAGACTTGCATTTTAGCCAATCAGTGCTGACCCATAGGTAAATACACTTTAGTGAGCACAACGTTATCTATATGGCACACATGAACTAGCTGTAAAAAAGTGTCCAAATGCACAGAGATAAAAGGCAGCCTTCAAGGGCTTAGAAATTAGCATATGCGCCTACCTCGATAAAGCTTTCAACAAAGAATACCAAGAGAACAAAGCAAATTTGATGATAAAAGTAATTGGGAAAAATGTTTAAAATTGCATGCCCTATCTGAATCATGAAAGTTTAATCAGAGTTATATATATGCCGGCAAAGTAAAATTGTCACAGGAAACAGTTAAAAATTCCTCAGTTTTATATAAGTTTAAAGTTCCCTTGGCAAGAAAAAAAATAGTTTATGAACATGAATTCTTTTTCACATTTCTCAAGGCAGCTTACACTGTCTTCTGCAAATGCATCTATTCATGGGCAACCATGAACTCTGAAACTGTGGCTCTACCTCAACAAAAAATAAATCCATTCACCTGTGAGTAACTTACTTTAAAGAGGAGTCATACGGTTAACACGATGAACATGGCAGGACATATTGCTACCATCTAGTACTCTTGTAATGGAAAATATTCTTACAAAACTGCTGCGATATATTGCTCCAGACACGTGCACGCTTCTGAACGTATATGAACTTAGATGAAATTGACACTTCATATCCCTTTAAAACAATGCTAATTAACTGTTATATGGAATATTATACCCTATTTAATAGGACATTTTAATTTTCTTGAATAAAAACACATATATTTAGTGATACATCTATGATTAGTCCACCTAAAGGGACATTCCAGCCAACATTGGAATCCAAATGGATGAATTTCAGTTTTGTAAAGAAGCATTTTTGTAAACATGTATTAGCAAAAATCCTTGTAATAAAAGCTATAGCTGTTTCAAAAGTGTATTTGAGTATGCACCGTGCACCAGCATTTTAAACACAACAATTACTCAGAGAGTCTAAGGTGCTTGTACCAACTGGCAATGACTCAATTTGTTAATTGCTGACATGAAGCAAGCCTCACTGGCGCTCTAAGCAGCTGCAGTATTTAAAATGCTGGTGCACTGAGAATATCTATGTATGCTTCACACGCACGTGCAGAGCAAAATGTTAACACTAAAACAGTGATAATTTTTACTAAAAGCATTTTTGCTAATACATGTATATTGCATCTGTGTGCATTTACATTTTGACCGGAATTTCCCTTTAAGTAAATATCTAATTTTTCCAGTGGTGGAATCACAATTTATATTAACATTCATTTAACTTGTCGATGATTAACACCAGTAGTTTTTGTCCAATGAATAATGCAAAGCTTGTCACACAGTGAGTAATATTTTTGATAAGCACTTGACTAGTTTCCACCTTAAATGTCAATTCAAAACACTGTGGTATATCTGTTCCCTGCACCTGTTTACCACCCCACTGACTTCATATGATTTTTCATAAATATGAAAGCTGTTATGCCATACAAATATATGAACATTCTCATTCTGAGTTTATATAAACTGCATTTTTTATTCATTTTATTTTAGTAACAGTATGAAATATTAAATATTTTTCATTGGCTTAGCGGTTTTAGAATATCTACTATATTATCGTTGATGTTCACAAGAGTGTACAGATGTCACTCCTGTCTGGGACACATACCTGGAGTTTGGTGTTGGCGATGGGAAAAATAAACTCCACCTAGGCTCCTTGCAATCCAGAGGGACTTGAGATCATCAAATTGGGATGTATTTAGGCAGTGTTAACTTTAAGGGCTCACATTTACTATTGTTGGGTTGGTAGTGCATACCCCCCAACTGTCCCGATTTTCGCGGGACAGTCCCGATTTTAGGGGTCTGTCCCTCTGTCCCGAGTTGCTAGCCATCTGTCCCGATTTGCCCCAGGCGTTTAAAAAAAAAAAAAAAATTTTTTTTTTTTTATTCTATTAGGCCCATACTCAGAAGCAGCTGGCTTTGCTCTCACAGGGTTAGATACCTGTTAGATTCCCTGTGGAAAAGGAATGGTGTGTGGGTTAAGTAGGAGTAAGAAGGCTGTATACACTCTAACCACGGGTAATGGTGACCTCTCTAACCTACCTCTGGTAATGATGATATCTAACCCCTGGTGATAATACTAGCATGCCTTCAGTTTTATACAATGAGCAGTGCTAATACCAGGGTAACGAACAGTGTAATGAACAGTGGCAGCCGCAGACTGCCAGCTAATGTGCTTGCCAACCCCAGGACCCCATACAATGAATTACAGCTACCCATATATGATGTAGTGTGTGTGTCTATCTGTATCCATAACTGTGTGTGTGTATCTGTATGTATAAGTTTATGCTATGTAGTGTGTGTGTGTCTGCATGTATAAATGTAAGCTATGTAGTGTCTGTGTATCTGCATGTATAAGTGTATGCTGCATGTATAAGTGTATGCTATGTAGTGTGTGTGTGTCTGCATGTATAAGTGTATACTATGTAGTGTCTGTGTATCTGCATTTATAAGTGTATGCTGCATGTATAAGTATATGCTATGTAGTGTGTGTGTATCTGCATGTGTAAGTGTATGCTATGTAGTGTGTGTGTGTATCTGCATGTGTAAGTGTATGCTATGTAGTGTGTGTGTATCTGCATATGTAAGTGTATGCTATGTAGTGTGTGTGTATCTGCATGTGTAAGTGTATGCTATGCAGTGTGTGTGTGTATCTGCATGTGTAAGTGTATGCTATGTAGTGTGTGTGTATCTGCATGTGTAAGTGTATGCTATGTAGTGTGTGTGTATCTGCATGTGTAAGTGTATGCTGCATGTATAAGTGTATGCTATGTAGTGTGTGTGTATCAGCATATGTAAGTGTATGCTATGTAGTGTGTGTGTATCTGCATGTGTAAGTGTATGCTATGTAGTGTGTGTGTATCTGCATGTATAAGTGTATGCTATGTAGTGTGTGTGCATCTGCATGTGTAAGTGTATGCTATGTAGTGTGTTTGTATCTGCATGTATAAGTGTATGCTATGTAGTGTGTGTGTATCTGCATGTATAAGTGTATGCTATGTAGCGTGCTACTGTGCATTTTTGCTGACTTTAAAGGCCAGAATCTAGAATATTAATGGGGAATGCAGAGAGTAGTTTTAAAGAATTTATTAATAAATGTGCAATTAAGATAAAAATATTTAGCAATGTCTTTGCAAAGGCTAATTAAATACAGCGCTCACATAGCCATACCAGTGGTTTGAGCTTGTGTTTGATTTGCTGCCTAAGTGTATTAAAATATATGACTTTATTTAGAATTTTATTTTTATTACTTTGGTCTTATGATTTTTTTAACTTGACTAGTAGTATGGGGAGATAGACCACTGCAAATCCTGGTGGATGATGTTTATTGTGGAACAGAAGGAGGACTAGCAGTTAAATGGAACACAATCTCTAAATGGGGTTAGACTAACAGCAGTGAAGAAAATACTATTAACAGTTTTAAATGTTATTCTTAAACTCTCTGTGTGAGCGGCACCCTAAACATTCTATGATACGCTTTCTACTACTAATATTCAGAGGGGCCTATCTATCAAGCTCCGTATGGAGCTTGACGCCCCGTGTTTCTAAAGACCGCTGCTCCATAACTCTGTCCACCTGCTCTGAGCAGGCAGACAGACATAGCCGGAATTCAACCCGATCGAGTATGATAGGGTTGATTGACACCCCCTGCAGGCGGCCGCGAGTCTGCAGGGGGCGGCGTTGCTGGTGCAATGCTTAATACGGAGAGCATCTGTCGGACCTGATCCGCACTGTCAGATCAGGTCCGACAGACATTTGATAATTCGGCCTCAGAGTCTGGACCAATACTAGAATTTATATTGCAGTAAACATCAAATACTTAAGTCTAGGTTTTAGATTTTGAAAACTTATGCAATTGTGAGGTATAGAAAGTTATAGTGAGGCTCCTAATGTTACCTAAAATCAAAACAACACAGTTCAAAAAACACAGTAAGGGGCTTTAAACTTTTGCATATAAATATCAAGCAAAAATAGCATATGTATATAAACCTGGTCCGTCTGTATGAAAAATCAGCCATCAATATTCTCCATAGTAATAGTAGGACTTCATGCATAAGTTATTACATGCACTAGAGTAAATCCTGCTTACCCCACAACTCTGTGGTACGTCTGGTCATAAACAAACCGTTCTCAGCACTCTGAGACCCATCCGGTAGTAAAACTTCAAAAATATTTATTAAATCCAGGCTAAAAGCAGAAAGGGTACAAAACAAGATATACACCATAAAGTCTAAAAGCTCAGAAAAGTGAGAGGATCTTGACCCTCTGCATCAACGTCTGGTCATAAGATGCAGCTTTGTCCCAACGAAAGTATACACCCAGTGTGAAACGCGTCAGCTGTTTAGCTATCCTACGTTTGCATCACACTGTCTGCTGTGTTTATTATTGTGAAATGTACTGTCTTTAAAGGGACAGTCTACACCAGAATTTGTATTGTTTAAAAAGATAGATGATACTTTTATTACCTATTCCCCAGGTTTGTATAACCAACACAGTAATATTAATACACTTTTTATCTCTGTGATTACCTCTGCAGACTGCCCCCTTATTTCAGTTATTTTGACAGATTTGCATTTTAGCCAATCAGTGCTGACCCCTAGGTAACTCTACGGGCATGAGCACAATGGTATCTATATTACACACATGAACTAACACCCTCTAGCTGTGAAAAACTGTCAAAATCTATTTAGATAAGAGGCGCCCTTAGAAATTAACATATGAGCCTACCGAGTTTTAGCTTCCAACTAAGAATACCAAGAGAACAAAGCAAGTGTTGATAAAAGTAAATTGGAAAGTTGTTTAAAATTGCATGCCCTATCTGAATCATAAAAGTTTATTTTAGACTAGAAGTTTTGAATAAATGTGAGTTGCTGTATCAACTTTGTGCTCCCATTGTGTGCTTTTTGGTTCCTAATGTTACCTACCAAAAACATAGCTGAGCAGTATATTTAGTGAGCGCACCTGTGCCACCTCAGAGAACTTTGTAGTACCTATTTTTTTTTTAGACTATGCACTTTTCACATGTTCCAAAGGCAGACAAGAGTGAGATATCAATACTACACAGAAAATTGTAAAAATAACACTTTATTCTCATATTACTATTGATTTACTATTATTAGTGAGACATTTTCACAGTAGATGTAGAAAAGAAACTGATGTGCAGAAATTTTATTGAATTTATAAAACAGGTTTTCTTGCTAAACACAAGACTAGATACTTTTTACAATTTCTTCCCCCCTAAAACAGCATATTTTTTCAGGTTTCAAAACTGTGGTCTAATTTTAACATATCTATAAGTGTATTAAACTGGTATAGTTAAAGGGACATTAAGCTCAAAATGTAATTCCACATAAACAAAATACTAATAGAAAAAAGTAGTTTTTTCATTTTTTATTTTGCTTGCTTATTCTTTAATTTAACTGTAACAATTGTGTCACCCCCAAAAAGAGCCTAAAGTGCATCCTGTGGACATCAGAATCCTTACACTAGATCATTATACACAGTGATTGATTCATCAGTCCAGGCTCTTGTCTATATCTTTTATTAACTGGCCACAAGTAAATAAATAAAAGTGATTCAGATTTTAAACAACTTTCCAATTTACTTCTATTATCGAATTTGCTTCATTCTTGCTTTGATGAAAGAACAGTAATGCATTACTGGGAGCTAGCTGAACCCATTGGGTGAGCCAAGGTCAAGGGGCATTTATGTGCTGTAATCAATCACCAGCTAACTTCCAGCAGTACATTGTTGTTCCTGAACCTACCTTGGTATTATTTCCAACAAAGCAAGAATATAATAATAATTATTTATAAAAAAAAAGTATACATACTGTAAAAAATAGATATATTCTATGAATTATTTAATTGTTTACAATATGTAAATGAATTTGTAATAATTATTATTAATATTCTTTAATATTTAATATTTCAATAAGGTGCATTGAGGTGCAGACTTTTGAAAACTACAACACAATAATGATTTTATAATAAAAAAAAGTGTATTTTTGGAAATGTTTATCAGATATTCTGCAACCACCATTGCTTTAAGTGACTGCTTACCTGCTATATAATATGTTAACAAAAATATGTAAAATATTGTTTTTTATTGCTGCTTGGGTGACGATCACTAAATAATTTAGTGGAAATGCAAATAGTTTCAAATAGCACAAAGCCTGTAAGTGGCATAAACACCTTGGGCTAGATTATAAGTGGCGCGGTAAAATGCGTTTTCACAATTGAGAAAACTTCGCTAGAGTTAAAGGGACAGTCTAGTCCAAAATAAACTTTCATGATTCAGATAGAGCATGTAATTTTAAACAACTTTCCAATTTACTTTTATCACCAATTTTGCTTTGTTCTCTTGGTATTCTTAGCTGAAAGCTAAACCTAGGAGGTTCATATGCTAATTTCTTAGACCTTGAAGGCCGTCTTTTCTCTAAATGCATTTTGACATGTTTTCACCACTAGAGGGTGTTAGTTCATGTGTGCCATATATATATATAACATTGAGCTCACACACGTGGAGTTACCTAGGAGTCAGCACTAATTGGCTAAAATGCAAGTCTGTCAAAAGAACTGAAATAAGGGGCAGTTTGCAAAGGCTTAGATACAAGGTAATCACAGAGGTTAAAAGTGTATCAATATAACAGTGTTGGTTATGCAAAACTGGGGAATGGGTAATAAAGGGATTATCTATTTTTTCAAACAATAACAATTCTGGTGTAGACTGTTCCTTTAAGCTTTTTAAACAAATATATCTATTGAAAAATACTTAGAACACATACTGTATATGTGTACATATATATTAATGTATTTATATGAGTATATATCTATTAACAGTCATATTTACACATATAAACACACACATATATATATATATATATATACACATACACATATATATACACATATATATATACATATATATACTGTATATATAAGTGCAATAGAGCCCTTTGCCATTAAGTAGATGAAAATATATTTATGCAATATTCATATTTAATGCGATAGTGTTTGCGCGATAACCGGGTGTTAGGTTTTTTTCTCCTTTTTTTTTTCTCCGTTGATTTCTATGGGGGAAATACATGCACGCGCACACAATAACTTTAGTTAGGATTTTTGCGCTATTCAGGTTACCGCTTTCGCAAAATAAGTTGTTTTCTAATATGAATGCAACCCGACTAGTGGAAAAAGCTTAACTCTGGCAGAGTTTTCGTGATCGTGGGAAAAAAAAAATACTGTGCCACTTGTAATCTAGCCCTTTTAATTTAATAAATAAAGTTTTTTTTTAGTTAATTGTGTTATTTTGCATAGATTGATTGAGGTATAGGGTTGGAGTTCTTGTCACTCAAATATCAGAAAACCTGCAAAAATATACTGTAAATTACATAAAATCCTTGGAATTACAGCACTTTCTCAAGTATTTAATAAAGTGACATAGCAGCCTAGAATAAAAACCTTTTTGTTATTTTGGGGGGCTTTTTTATTTTATTAGGGGGATTAGATTAGGTGTAATTAGTTTAAAAAACTTGTATTTATTATGTTCTGTAATTTAGTGTTTTTTTTGTACTTTAGATAATTTTTTTCAATTGTATTTAATTGTAGTTAGTTTAGGTAATTAATTTAATTATAGTGTAGTGTTAGGTGTAATTGTAACTTAGGTTAGGATTTATTTTACAGGTAAATTTGAATTTATTTTAACTAGGTAGCTATTAAATAGTTAATAACTATTTAATAACTATTGTACCTAGTTAAAATAAATACAAAGTTGCCTGTAAAATAAAAATAAATCCTAAGCTAGCTACAATGTAACTATTAGTTATATTGTAGCTAGCTTAGGGTTTATTTTATAGGTAAGTATTTCGTTTTAAAATAGGAATAATTTAGTTAATGATAGTTATTTTATTTAGATTTATTTAAATTATATTTAAGTTATGAGGGTGTTAGGGTTAGACTTAAATTTAGGGGTTAATACATTTAATATAGTGGGGGGCGGCAGATTAGGGGTTAATAAATGTAGGTAAGTGTCAGCGATGTTAGGGACGGCAGATTAAGGGTTAATAAAATTTAACTAGTGTTTGCGATGCGGGAGGGTGGCGGTTTAGGGGTTAGTTATATTGTAGCTAGCTTAGGGTTTATTTTATAGGTAAGTATTTAGTTTTAAATAGGAATAATTTAGTTAATGATGGTTATTTTATTTAGATTTATTTAAATTATATTTAAGTTATGGGGGTGTTAGGGTTAGACTTAGATTTAGGGGTTAATAAATTTAATATAGTGGCGGCAACATTGGGGGCGGCAGATTAGGGGTTAATAAATGTAGGTAGGTGTCGGCGATGTTAGGGACGGCAGATTAAGGGTTAATAAAATTTAACTAGTGTTTGCGATGCAGGAGGGCGGCGGTTTAGGGGTTAATAAATATTTCATAGTGGCAACGATGTCCGGTTCAGCAGATTAGGGGTTAAAAATATTTTTTTGTGTTCGCGATGTGGGGGAGGGGGTGGCGTTAGCCCATAAAACTCTTTATGGGCTAAAAAGGGGGTGTTAGGGTTAGGGTTAGACTTAGATTTAGGGGGATAATAAATTTAATATAGTGGTGGCGACATTGGGGGTGGCAGATTAGGGGTTAATAATATAATGCAAGTGTCGGCGATGTCGGGGGCGGCAGATTAGGGGTTAAGAAGTGTAGGATTAGGGGTGTTTAGACTCGGGGTTCATGTTAGGGTGTTAGGTGTAGACATAAAAAGTATTTCCCCATAGGAATCAATGGGGCTGCGTTAAGAGCTTTACGCTGCTTTTTTGCAGGTGTTAGGTTTTTTTCAGCCGGCTCTCCCCTATTGATTCCTATGGGAAAATCGTGCACAAGCACGTTTTACCTGCTCACCGCTGACTTAAGCAGCGCTGGTATTGAGGTGAGATGTGGAGCAAAATTTTGCTCTACGCTCACTTTTTTGCGGCTAACGCCAGGTTTCTAAAAACCCGTAATACCAGCGTTACTGTAAGTGAGCAGTGAGGGAAAAATGCTCGTTAGCAACGCACAGCCTTACCGACAAAACTCGTAATCTTGGCGTTAGTGTTTCTTAAAATGGCACACTAAAATACTGCGTAGAAACACTACACCAAAATGAAAAGGATATATGTAACAATCACATACTAAAACTATACTATATCTCACCCTTTATATTTAACGTTTCACTTTTGCCAATTTTGCAAAACTTACTAAATGAATGTGCAAAAATTAATAATATTATATTACATACAAGTTAGTTTAAAATCATTTGACCTTTCTGGCTTTTAACATGAGTTTTCTTCGTATCCCTTTGCATCAAACTTAACATGTAATTATATTTTAGCCATCTCACATCAATTATTAATAAGGCATCCTATTAATGCAATTAAAGGGACAGTCTAGTCCAAAATAAACTTTCATGATTCAGATAGGGCATGTAATTTTAAACAATTTTCCAATTTACTTTTATCAACAATTTTGCTTTATTCTCTTGGTAATCTTAGTTGAAAGCTAAACCTAGGAAGTTCATATGCTAATTTCTAAGCCCTTAAAGGCTGCCTCTTCTCTCACTGCATTTTGACAGTTTTTCATCACTAGAGGGTGTTAGTTCATGTGTGTCATATATAGATAACACTATGCTCACGCACATGGAGTTCCTAGGAGCCAGCACTGATTTGCTAAAATGCAAGTCTTTCAAAAGAACTGAAATAAGGGGGCAGTTTGCAGAGGCTTAGATACAAGATAATCACATAGGTAAAAAGTGTATTTATAGAACTGTGTTGGTTTTGCAAAACTAGGGATTGGGTAATAAAGGGATCATCTATCTTTTAAAACAATACAAATTCTGGTATAGACTGTCCCTTTAAATTGGCACCTAATAAATAGATGGTTTTGCCCTTATATCAGTAATAGTGATTATAAATGTTATCAAAGGCACATTAAAGGGACAATAAACACCTCAAGATATTAAAATCAATAGTTTAATTAGGTGCAGTAAAACAACTTTGCAATATACTTTCATTATTTATTTTGTTCTCCTTTTATGTAATTTAATTCTGAATATTGTAGGCTTTCCAATGCATGTTAAACAAGAAAGTGCAGATACAGCTATATTCCACCCAGACCACACATTGGATGCATACTGTAGACTTTACCCTTATTTTTTTCAATATTTAAACAACTAATATTATTATTAAAAATACAAACTATTCTCAGGCTAATCTTTGTTCTGAATACACCATTGAAGCAATTATTTATTTAGGCCTAGATTTAGAGTTCGGCGGTAGCCGTGAAAACCAGCGTTAGAGGCTCCTAACGCTGGTTTTAGGCTACCGCCGGTATTTGGAGTCAGTGATTAAAGGGTCTAACGCTCACTTTTCAGCCGCGACTTTTCCATACCGCAGATCCCCTTACGTCAATTGCGTATCCTATCTTTTCAATGGGATCTTTCTAACTCCGGTATTTAGAGTCGTGGCTGAAGTGAGCGTTAGAACTCTAACGACAAAACTCCAGCCGCCGGAAAATAGCAGGAGTTAAGAGCTTTCTGGGCTAACGCCGGTTCATAAAGCTCTTAACTACTGTACTCTAAAGTACACTAACACCCATAAACTACCTATGTACCCCTAAACCGAGGTCCCCCCACATCGCCGCCACTCGATTAAAATTTTTTAACCCCTAATCTGCCGACCGCCAACTACGTTATACTTATGTACCCCTAATCTGCTGCCCCTAACCCCGCCGACCCCTGTATTATATTTATTAACCCCTAACCTGCCCCCCACAACGTCGCCGCCAGCTACTTACAATAATTAACCCCTAATCTGCCGACCGCAAAGCGCCGCCACCTACGTTATCCTTATGTACCCCTAATCTGCTGCCCCTAACACCGCCGACCCCTATATTATATTTATTAACCCGTAATCTGCCCCCCTCAACGTCGCCGACACCTGCCTACACTTATTAACCCCTAATCTGCCGACCGGACCTGAGCGCTACTATAATAAAGTTATTAACCCCTAATCCGCCTCACTAACCCTATCATAAATAGTATTAACCCCTAATCTGCCCTCCCTAACATCGCCGACACCTACCTTCAATTATTAACCCCTAATCTGACGACCGGAGCTCATCGCTACTATAATAAATGGATTAACCCCTAAAGCTAAGTCTAACCCTAACACTAACACCCCCCTAACTTAAATATAATTTAAATCTAACGAAATTAATTAACTCTTATTAAATAAATTATTCCTATTTAAAGCTAAATACTTACCTGTAAAATACATCCTAATATAGCTACAATATAAATTATAATTATATTGTAGCTATTTTAGGATTTATATTTATTTTACAGGCAACTTTGTAATTATTTTAACCAGGTACAATAGCTATTAAATAGTTAAGAACTATTTAATAGTTACCTAGTTAAAATAATAACAAATTTACCTGTAAAATAAATCCTAACCTAAGTTATAATTAAACCTAACACTACCCTATCAATAAATTAATTAAATAAACTACCTACAATTAACCTAACACTACACTATCAATAAATAAATTAAATACAATTTCTACAAATAACTACAATTACATAAACTAACTAAAGTACAAAAAATAAAAAAGAACTAAGTTACAAAAAATAAAAAAATATTTACAAGCATTAGAAAAAATATTACAACAATTTTAAACTAATTACACCTACTCTAAGCCCCCTAATAAAATAACAAAGACCCCCAAAATAAAAAATTCCCTACCCTATTCTAAATTAATAAATGTAAAAGCTCTTTTACCTTACCAGCCCTGAACAGGGCCCTTTGCGGGGCATGCCCCAAGAAAATCAGCTCTTTTGCCTGTAAAAAAAACCATACAATACCCCCCCCCAACATTACAACCCACCACCCACATACCCCTAATCTAACCCAAACCCCCCTTAAATAAACCTAACACTAAGCCCCTGAAGATCTTCCTACCTTGTCTTCACCATCCAGGTATCACCGATCCGTCCTGGCATCCGGTGCTGAAGAGGTCCAGAAGAGGCTCCAAAGTCTTCCTCCTATCCGGCAAGAAGAGGACATCCGGACCGGCAAACATCTTCTCCAAGCGGCATCTTCGATCTTCTTCCATCCGGTGCGGAGCGGGTCCATCTTGAAGCAGCCGACGCGGATCCATCCTCTTCTTCCGTTGTCTCCCGACGAATGACGGTTCCTTTAAGGGACGTCATCCAAGATGGCGTCCCTCGAATTCCGATTGGCTGATAGGATTCTATCAGCCAATCGGAATTAAGGTAGGAATATTCTGATTGGCTGATGGAATCAGCCAATCAGAATCAAGTTCAATCCGATTGGCTGATCCAATCAGCCAATCAGATTGAGCTTGCATTCTATTGGCTGATCGGAACAGCCAATAGAATGCGAGCTCAATCTGATTGGCTGATTGGATCAGCCAATAGGATTGAACTTGATTCTGATTGGCTGATTCCATCAGCCAATCAGAATATTCCTACCTTAATTCCGATTGGCTGATAGAATCCTATCAGCCAATCGGAATTCGAGGGACGCCATCTTGGATGACGTCCCTTAAAGGAACCGTCATTCGTCGGGAGACAACGGAAGAAGAGGATGGATCCGCGTCGGCTGCTTCAAGATGGACCCGCTCCGCACCGGATGGAAGAAGATCGAAGATGCCGCTTGGAGAAGATGTTTGCCGGTCCGGATGTCCTCTTCTTGCCGGATAGGAGGAAGACTTTGGAGCCTCTTCTGGACCTCTTCAGCACCGGATGCCAGGACGGATCGGTGATACCTGGATGGTGAAGACAAGGTAGGAAGATCTTCAGGGGCTTAGTGTTAGGTTTATTTAAGAGGGGTTTGGGTTAGATTAGGGGTATGTGGGTGGTGGGTTGTAATGTTGGGGGGGGTATTGTATGTTTTTTTTTACAGGCAAAAGAGCTGATTTTCTTGGGGCATGCCCCGCAAAGGGCCCTGTTCAGGGCTGGTAAGGTAAAAGAGCTTTTACATTTATTAATTTAGAATAGGGTAGGGAATTTTTTATTTTGGGGGTCTTTGTTATTTTATTAGGGGGCTTAGAGTAGGTGTAATTAGTTTAAAATTGTTGTAATATTTTTCTAATGTTGGTAAATATTTTTTTCTTTTTTGTAACTTAGTTCTTTTTTATTTTTTGTACTTTAGTTAGTTTATGTAATTGTAGTTATTTGTAAAAATTGTATTTAATTTATTTATTGATAGTGTAGTGTTAGGTTAATTGTAGGTAATTGTAGGTAGTTTATTTAATTAATTTATTGATAGGGTAGTGTTAGGTTTAATTATAACTTAGGTTAGGATTTATTTTACAGGTAAATTTGTTATTTTTTTAACTAGGTAACTATTAAATAGTTCTTAACTATTTAATAGCTATTGTACCTGGTTAAAATAATTACAAAGTTGCCTGTAAAATAAATATTAATCCTAAAATAGCTACAATATAATTATAATTTATATTGTAGCTATATTAGGATGTATTTTACAGGTAAGTATTTAGCTTTAAATAGGAATAATTTATTTAATAAGAGTTAATTAATTTCGTTAGATTTAAATTATATTTAAGTTAGGGGGGTGTTAGTGTTAGGGTTAGACTTAGCTTTAGGGGTTAATCCATTTATTATAGTAGCGATGAGCTCCGGTCGTCAGATTAGGGGTTAATAATTGAAGGTAGGTGTCGGCAATGTTAGGGAGGGCAGATTAGGGGTTAATACTATTTATGATAGGGTTAGTGAGGCGGATTAGGGGTTAATTACTTTATTATAGTAGCGCTCAGGTCCGCTCGGCAGATTAGGGGTTAATTATTGTAAGTAGCTGGCGGCGACGTTGTGGGGGGCAGATTAGGGGTTAATAAATATAATATAGGGGTCGGCGGTGTTAGGGGCAGCAGATTAGGGGTACATAGGGATAACGTAGGTTGCGGCGGTGTACGGAGCGGAAGATTAGGGGTTAATAATAATATGCAGGGGTCAGCGATAGCGGGGGCGGCAGATTAGGGGTTAATAAGTGTAAGGTTAGGGGTGTTTAGACTCGGGGTACATGTTAGAGTGTTAGGTGCAGACGTAGGAAGTGTTTCCCCATAGGAAACAATGGGGCTGCGTTAGTAGCTGAACGCTGCTTTTTTGCAGGTGTTAGGTTTTTTTTCAGCTCAAACAGCCCCATTGTTTCCTATGGGGGAATCGTGCACGAGCACGTTTTTGAGGCTGGCCGCGTCCGTAAGCAACTCTGGTATCGAGAGTTGCATTTGCGGTAAAAATGCTCTACGCTCCTTTTTTGGAGCCTAACGCAGCATTTGTTTGAACTCTCGATACCAGAGTTAATTTTATGCTGCGGCCAGAAAAAAGCCTGCGGAGCGTTAACAGCCCATCTACCGCCAAACTCCAAATCTAGGCCTTAGTGTTTAATGTCACTTTAAAGTGCCATGTAAAAGGTACCAGTCTGTATTAGCTTTAGAAGCATTTGGTAGGATTGTGCACTCATATTTGCTCCCAGGCAAGAGTGCTGTTGGCGTCATGTGACTAGTGCATAAGTAGGATCCACAATCAAACAGATTTGACTGTGCATGATAAAGATTACCACTTTATCAGTAATACAATTTAAGAGAAGCATTTTAACAGACACAACTGTTTTACAAAACAAATATTGCTAATGCCATTTCTAATGTGGTATTGTGCATTTCTAATACCACTTTTCTGTGCTTTTAAATGGCGTGTAACATTGCTACTAACATATAAGTTATTAAATTCTGTGTAGTTGTTTCTTAATCTACTTATACAATGAGCTAAAGTTAATGACTTTACATGCTGAGCTTTTAAGTTACTAATGCATCAGTGCCAATTAATTATTACAAAATAAAGCTTTCTCAGTATATAGTCATAGCATTCACCTTGTATATTTTTATTTAAATAAACACATTACTAAGTTTAGAAGCTCATTTAACTAAACATATGTTCCACTTAAAAGGGACAGGAAACCCCAAAATTTTCTTTCATGATACGGATAGAACATACAATTTTAAACAACTTTCCAATTTATTTCTATTTTTAAATTTGCTTCATTCTATTGCATTTATTTGCTGAAGAAACTGCATTGCACTACTGGCAGCTAGCTAAACCCAACTACTTAGCCAATCACAAGAGAATGTCTGCAGGCACCAATCAGCAGCCAGATTCGACTAGTTAAGGAGATGTGCATATTCTTTTTCAACAAGGTATTCCAAAAGAACAAAACACATTTGAAAATGGAAGTTAATTTAAAAGTGACTTAAATTACATGCTCGAACTGAATCTTGCAGGTTTAATTTGGACTTTTCTATCCCTTTAATACAGCATGTTTGGCAAAATATTTTAATTGCAAGATTTTATACACAAAATAAAAAAAAAATCACAATTTAAATGTCACTTTTATTAGCCTGTAGTTTACTAAAGGGTTAAGCATAGGACACTGTCCGCCCTCTATTTGTTATGTCACTTCTTCACTTTACATAATGTACCATGCTTCAGGGATTTTTGCACAGCTAACAGAAATGCATTAATACATTACCACAATGGGTTTAATGGAAATAAACCTATTGACTGGAAGGCAGAACGCCCAACAGTTAGTGAGAGGAAACTTCGGCGAAAGGATTTAATATATTTTTGATGTCGTATTCACTGTTTAACATTGATTGTATTAATAATGTATTAGTTATAGATATAAGATATCTAAGAAAAATGATGTTATGCAATAAAATTCCCTCCTACAGCAGAATCCAACTTTTATATACACTGAAATGAGCTGCACTCTCAAACCAGACTGGCTACACACATCCCTGTGACCCTGCAAAACTCACTGCACTGGGTGCTCACCTTGGGCGAGATTACATATACGGCGCAGGCTTCAGCGCAAGCGCTGCAACCCGCAGCTGCAACCTCGCACATCGGGGTATTACATAAACCCAAATTTCTGGAGTCACCAGTGATTTACGGAACTTTAGAAACTGCCGGCGCCTAAGAAAAGTAATGAAAATATCAAATCTCCCGTAACAGTCTAACACGCCTCCCAAAAATAAGCCAGACACGTAAAAACCCATATATCCGCAATCCTCCCTCTCTCTACTAATAATAAACGTATTAACCCCTAGACAACCCCCCACAATGCAATAAGCCTAATTAAACTATTAACCCCTATATTTGCCATCAAACCCACCCCGCAAGTAATAACTAAATTATTAACCCCTAAATCCGCCAATCCCAACATCACAAACTACCTATTAAAACTATTAACCCCTAATCCGCCATTAACCCACAATGCAAACTACCTATTACAACTATTAACCCCTAATCCGCCATTAACTCACAATGCAATAAACCTATTAAAACTATTAACCCCAAAACCCCCAAAGCCCACAACGCAATAAACCTAACCCCTAACCTAACCCCCTAACCTAATTTTGTAAATAAGGTAATTTGGGTTCATTTAGGGGGTGTCAACCCCCTAAATTAACCCAAATTACCTTATTTACAAAATACTAAAGTTACTATAAAATTAAAAAAACCTAACACTACTTTAAAAATACAAATAAACTAAGTATAAATTAAAGGGACAGTCTAATCAAAATTCTGGAGCAGACTTTCCCTTTAAGCTACAATTACAGAAAATAAAAAATCTAAGATTACATAAAATAAAAAAGAAAATTACCAAATTTTAAAAAATTATACCTAATCCCTATGAAAATAAAAAACAAAAAAAAATAAAAACACCCCCTACTCTAATAAACTACCAGTAGCCCTTAAAAGGGCTTTTTGCAGGGCATTGCCCCAAGATAATCAGCTCTTTTACAACAAAATACACAAAGCTCCCCCAACAGTAAACCCCCACCCACCAAACCCCCCAACATAAAATAACCTAACACTAAAAACCCTAAACTACCCATTGCACTGAAAAGGGCATTTGTTGGGCATTGCACTTAAAAGGGCATTTAGCTCTTTTACTGCCCACCCTATCTAAAAAAAATAAAACCCCAAAAAGTCTAAGCCCCCGGTCCTGAATCACCGTTCCTGAAGACCAGCGGAGAAGGTCCTGTTCCAGGCAGTGAAGTCTTTTTCCAAGCGGCGACCTCTTCTTTCTTCTTCCTGGAACATCCTTCGCGGAGCTGAAGACTGAAGACCGGCAACCCTGTAACTGAAGACCGGCGACCCTGGAACTGAAGACCGGTGACCACGGAGCCATGGAGCGTGGAAGATCCTCTTTGTACGATCTTCTCCACACACTGGATAGAGAATTCAAGGGACACAATTAAAAATGGCGTCCCTTGAATTCCTATTGGCTGATTTGATTCTTCAAATTCAAATCAGCCAATAGGATGAAAGCTACTCAAATCCTATTAGCTGTTCAAATCAGCCAATAGAATGAGAGCTACTGAAATTCTATTGGCTGATTTGAATGGCCAATAGAATTTCAGTAGCTCTCATCCTATTGGCTGATTTGAACAGCCAATAGGATTTGAGTAGCTTTAATCCTATTGGCTGATTTGAATTTGAAGAATCAAATCAGCCAATAGGAATTCAAGGGACGCCATTTTTAATTGCGTCCCTTAAATTCTCTATCCAGTGTGCGGTGAAGATCATATGAAGAGGATCCTCCACGCTCCATGGCTCCGCGGTCGCCAGTCTTCAGCTCCGGGGTCTTCAGTCTTCAGCTCCGCAGTCTTCAGCTCCGCTCCGCAAAGGATGTTCCAGAAAGAAGAAAGAAGAGGTCGCCGCTTGGAAGAAGACGTCACCGCCTGGAACAGGACCTTCTCCACCAGACTTCAGGAACTGTGAGTAGCAACCTGGAGCTTAGACTTAGGGTTTTTAAAGGGTTTTTTGTTTTTTTTATTTTATTTAGATAGGGTGGGCAGGAAAAGAGAAAAAATGCCCTTTTCAGGGCAATGGGTAGTTTAGGGTTTTTAGTGTTAGGTTATTTTATTTTGGTGGGTGGGGGGGGTTTACTATTAGGGGGGGGGGGCTTTGTGTATTTTGTTGTAAAAGAGCTGATTATCTTGGGGCAATGCCCTGCAAAAAGCCATTTTAAGGGCTACTGGTAGTTTACTAGAGTAGGGGGTGTTTTTATTTTGGGGGGGCTTTTTATTTTCATAGGGATTAGGTATAATTTTCTAAAATTTGGTAATTTTCTTTTTTATTTTATGTAATCTTAGATTTTTTTATTTTCTGTGATTGTAGCTTAAAGGGACAGTCTACTCCAGACTTTTGATTAGACTGTCCCTTTAATTTATACTTAGTTTATTTGTATTTTTAAAGTAGTGTTAGGTTTTTTTAATTTAATAGTAACTTTAGTATTTTGTAAATAAGGTAATTTGGGTTAATTTAGGGGGTGTTAGGTTAGGGGGTGTTAGGTTATAGGGGTTAGGTTAGGGGTTAGGTTTACTGTGTTGTGGGCTTTGGCGGTTTTGGGGTTAATCTTTTTTAAGGTTTATTGCGTTGTGGACTTTGGCAGATTAGGGGTTAATAGCTTTAATAGGTAGTTTGCATTGTGAGTTAATGGCAGATTGGGGTTAATAGTTTTAATAGGTAGTTTGTTGGGGTTGGTGGATTTAGGGGTTAATAATTTAGTTATTACTTGCGGTGTGGGTTTGATGGCGGATATAGGGGTTAATAAACTTTTTTAGTTATTGCAGTGGGGGATTGCGGTTGACAGGTAGATAGACATTGCACATGCGTTAGGTGTTAGTTTATTTTTGCAGGCATTTTCGGGAGTTACGGTGCTCCCATTATCAAGATAAAGGCTACGGCCAAAACGCGTAGATTTGCCCACTATCACCGTCCAGCTCTTTGGATAATTTACTCAAAGACTATACAGTTATTAATGAGCTATCTAAACATTAAACTGATGGTTTTTGAACTCTCAGCCATCTAAGTCACATAATATCGGCTCTTGGATATTGCACACTGGTGGTCTGAACTATCCAGATTGCACAGCAACCTTGCCTGGAAGTTGAATCCTTGCAAAGTCGGAAACAACATCACCAATTGCGGACCTATACTCATCCAAATCTGGATCCTGACACCTTACGAAGGTACAAAGTTGCAGCGCTTTTCTACTCCAATCCAGATCGTCTGGACCTCGCCACCTCACAAAGGATTGAGAATTATAGCGCTTTTCACCTGATTCACTAGCTAATACTATTAGCACTCAGAACGCATCCTGAATTTCACCATCAGTCATAGAGGCTGAGCGGATTCAACCTATTAGATGATCACCAGCTATTACTAATAGCATTCAGAACGCATCCTGAACCTTACCATCAATTATAGAGGTTGAGCGGATTCGACCTATCAGATCTTAAATCCAACTCCGCTGTTGGTAAGTCACAACACACGTGACCCAGAAGGATCCACCGCACATAATCTGACCTCAAATGTGAGTTAAAGCTAGCTCGAAGCAACAGTGTGAGACACACTATTACAGGTACTGTAATTACATCTTGTTTTTGATGAAAAGTGTCTTTTCTTAGCACGTTTGGCTACCATCCATAAGTCACTTATATTAAGGACTGCACTGTGAACTCTATTCAATCACGGCATATAACGCCAGAACAGGTACTTTCTAATATCCATGACGAAAAGTATTTCTACCAGCTTTTTAGCCCTATGAGGTTTCACTACGGGATCCCAATATCAAAATCTATTTAAAAAAATCTTTTTGGGGGGCGTGTCCTAGCAGCGATCCTAGTTGGTCGCACTCTCCAAGAGCTCTGATCGAGTAGCTTAAAACCCACCATTTATAGGCATCATCAAACAGCCAAAACAAAGGGAAAATATAGTCTCAACATTTATTAGCCCCTTAGGGAGCTCATCGCTGAATTTTGAGCTGTAATCTTGACATCAGATCTCTGGATTGGACATAAAGGGCCTGGAGCGGCGGCTCATTAAAGGCGGCGCTTCCCCCTCGGTAAACCCGAGGTATTCGTCCCTAACTGGGGGCTCAAATCTATCTCTTCAGGTGAGAAGGGCTAACAGGTCTGCAACGATAAGTTTTGAACCGTCTCACCCAGAAAACCCATCACCTGGAGATAGTGAAAATGGAGCATTTGTTGGGAGTGGAGAGTATACAGCATCCGGATACGATATGGGAGAGAATTGAAAAGCTGTTTAACAAGATGATAGATAATGCACCATACGATCGATTGATGCAAATCCTACACAATAAAGAGAAAGCTGTGTGAGGTGTCCCATAGACACAGAACCTCCTCTGGGCATTTTGAAGCCCGCACAGCAACCGAAAAGGACTGCCATAACAAAACACGCTGACCAAGCCAATAAATCACAACCAAGAGGGAACCCGACACTGGCGATGCAGCATAACAGCTATCCTGTAGATCGGAAAGACCAAGAAATACCCACAACCACCTTACATGATTTCTCTCTGGTGACTTGGAACATTCAAGAGTCTGCTGGGGATCTAATCCAGAAAACTATTCGGAGGGCAACGGAACAGGAGTCAGCAAGGTCTCCCCTGAAAAGCGCATCCAGCGGGCCTCAGCTATCCTCCAACTACCAGCGGGATTACACCGAGCGATCCTCCCGCTCTCTATTACACCCCTCACGTAAGAGACAACAAAAAATATTAAGAGAGACTAAAGACTACCCATGTAACGATGCTTGTATTACATATGCAGAGAAGGGGTAGCCTAGAGAAACGCCAGTCACATAATATTAAACTGCCATGTTACTCTACTGACCAGTCTTGACTGTGCTTATGGTACTAACGGAACTGAGTTAAGATGACACTCTCCATAAGAGACTTCGATTTCCTCACAGATCGTTATCTGACTCACAAACAGAATCATCTCCCTAGTTGAATGTTTATTTTGTTGTTAAGTTGAGGTCGGAGATTTTGCAGTTTAATAGAGATACTTTTTATTTAGCTTCTTAATACTACATTAATGCCTAAAACCTACCAGTTAAAGTGTTTTAATC
The DNA here is from genome assembly GCF_027579735.1 of Bombina bombina. NCBI lineage: Eukaryota > Metazoa > Chordata > Amphibia > Anura > Bombinatoridae > Bombina > Bombina bombina. The sequence continues at coordinate 1,159,854,281 of NC_069501.1, read as the reverse complement.
TTCATTTCAGACACCGTTATTTGTATTTTCCCTTATGTTTGTATTTGGGGGTGACCATCTTAAGAAAGATAAGTGATTATCTCTATGCCTATTGCCATTATAATCCTTGCCGTGCGGTCTGCGGCCGGGGCCGTATGGAGGGCTAGGACATTAATACGTAACATACAGAAACGCTAACCATGAGTATGAGCACTAGAGCGAAAAATTCAGCAAGACCTTCGTGACGCAGCAGAAATTAGCCGTACCACTGCAATGATTCAGATGTATCACATAAATATACGGTATAATATCACTAGTCATACCACGATAATTATATAGGTACATTTACACCCTCACCAATAATCACTTATATCTCACAAAAGATAACACTCGCTATGTACATAGAAGAAAATTTATCTCTGGTCAATTTGCTGAGAAGGACATCATTATGAAAATTACAAATCACTGTATACATGTTGTTTGGCTGCACTTGGGAAACATAACCAATTTGCATTATTAGACCTGGAACGCCTGATCACTAGTTATATTCCTGATCAGTGACCCAGTTGGGACTCCCTCTTTTCCTTTCCTAGAATTATTATCACACTAAGTTATGCCTTTGATTATACATTTTGTTTCTTTGACCTCACTTTATTAAATCTTAATCGTATACCTAACCAAGCCCAATATTATATCCCAGAGCACTATTAAAAGACCCATGAGAGGTCTAATTAACTAATAATTGGGTCTCATGAGAAATACACTGATGTGAAAAAAATATTTCAATGTGTTACAGTTGTCATATATGATATATAATAGGTGTATTCTAGGTTACACACCTTACTATGAGCAACATTGCTGAATAAACTTCTTTTTGGAGTCTGGAGTTCCTGTTTCTTCCTCCCTTGGATGTTATGGAGTCTATGATATATAATATATATTTCTATCAGGAGTAATTTGAGGAAGCACTTCTTTACAGAAAGAGTGATTGATTTATGGAATAAACTTCCTCAAGAGGTAGTAGCAACAAACACTGTGGGGGACTTTAAAAATGCATGGGACAAGCATAGGGCTATCCTACGAACTAGATACGTTTATACTGTTAGGTAAGGTGGGGCAGACTTGCTGGGCCTATGGCTCTTATCTGCCGTCAATATCTATGTTTCTATTACTAGGAGGTAGCTGAACATATGTTGTGAGCCAATGGTCATATGTTGTGCAGCCACCTATAACCAACTATCTCCCAGTAGTGTATTTCTGCTTGAGGTATTGGACTCAATCTCTTATAAGGCAATGTTGGCTATTGCTAAGGGGCAAGAGGGTTGTCAATGAATTCAGGTTATGTCTAGGAATGGGCGAATGTGTAAATTTTCGAATTTCGAATGTAGAACGAATGTTATTACCGAAATTCGAATTCTAAATCCGAATGTCGATAAGAACGAATATTCTTAAAAAGAATTTGAATGTTTATAATTATATACATATAATATATAATATATACTATTTAGAAGTTCAATAGTTCATGTGGTAGGGCGGGAATCTAGTAAATTGATACATAAATAGATACAAATATATCATTTCGAATGTTTCCATATACAATATTGCATAATTTGAATATTACATTTAAAGAAAGCATTAGAAATACTATTACAAACATATAAATTCAAATTTTTCGAATTCGAATCTAAATTCGAATTTTTCGAATTCGAATATTGCATAATTCAAATATTACATTTAAAGAAAAAGCATTAGAAATACTATTACAATCTAAATTCGAATTTTTCGAATTCGAATATTGCATAATTCGAATATTACATTTAAAGAAAAAGCATTAGAAATACTATTACAATCTAAATTAGAATTTTTTTAATTCGAATATTACATAATTCGAATATCACAATCTAAATTAGAATTTTTCGAAAATAATATTTTCGAATATATTCGTAAAATTCGAAAACGAACATTCGAAAATAGAATGTTAGAATGTTATGTAAACATTCGAAATTGGATTCGAACGAATGAATGTGATAAAATTCGTGCCGTTGTTGCAAAACATTCGCCCATCCCTAGTTATGTCTAAATCGCCTAAATGTAGGGGCCCTGGCAATATAAACTTGACTGGTAAATTATGCTTCAATAGTATACATTTCCCACCTCAACCTCACACAATTACCTACCCTATCAACAAACTAACTACTGTAATTAACATAATGAGTAGAACTCTAAAATGATTCTTATAGTGGGCTAGAGTCATTAAACTGTTTTGGTCTGGCAAGAGAATTAACTATTGTCTTTTCTTTGAAAATATACTGCATATGTATCAGCTGAATATGTCTATATATACGTGTGCAACCTCAGAGGGGATTATTAAAATTACTGTACAGAGTATCATTTTGTTATCTGACAATAATTTATAAATCTGTAAAATATGTAATATTTTGGGAGAATTAGCTAAAAAATACCACCTGACATTGTTCAAAATCAAAAATTGAAAATACGTTGTATTCATGCTAGGGATGGGCGATTGTTTCTAAAAATTCGAAATTTAAAACGAATTTTGATACATTTGTTCGTTCGAATTGAATTTCAAATGTTTATATAACATTCTATTTTGGAATTTTCGTTTTCGAATTTTTCAATAAAATTTGAAAATATTTGTTCGAATAATAGAATGTTTAGCCATGTATTCATTCAATTTCGAAATGTAATATTTGAATGTGACATTCAAATTCAAAATAGTATTTCTAGCCTACAACTGTGTTTAATAAATGTAATATTCGAATTTGAATACTGCATTCGAATGTCACATTCGAATTTAAAATAATATTTCCAGTCTAATACTATGTTTTAAATGTAATATTCGAATTTGAATGTCACATTCGAATTCGAATGTCACATTCTAATTCAAAATAGTATTTCTAATTTAATACTGTGTTTTTTAAGTGTAATATTCGAATTTGAATGTGACATTCGAATTCGAATGTGACATTCGATTCAAAATAGTATTTCTAGTTTACAACTGTGTTTAATAAATGTGATATTCGATTCGAATGTGATATTCAGTTTGAATGTGATATTCAGTTTGAATGTGACATTCGAATTCGAAATAGTATTTCTAGTCTAATACTGTGTTTTATAAATGTAATATTAAAATTCGAATGGGATATTCGATTCGAATGTGATATTCGATTCGATTGTGACATTCGATTTCGAAATAGTGTTTCTAGTCTACAATTGTGTTTTATAAATGTAATATTCGAATTCGAATGGGACATTCAAAAACTGTAAATAACATTCGAAAATTGAATTTTTAAGAATATAACTCCCGTGAAGTTATTTAGGAGTCTTCACTGATTAGACTACACTGCATGTCTGTCAAAGGCACTTAGATAAGGAGGCTGTCTGCAAAGGCTTAGATACAAGGTAATCACAGAGGTAAAAAGTATATTAATATAACTGTGTTCACATGTGTCATATAGATAACATTGTGCTCACTCCCGTGAAGTTATTTAGGAGTCTTCACTGATTAGACTACACTGCATGTCTGTCAAAGGCACTTAGATAAGGAGGCTGTCTGCAAAGGCTTAGATACAAGGTAATCACAGAGGTAAAAAGTATATTAATATAACTGTGTTCACATGTGTCATATAGATAACATTGTGCTCACTCCCGTGAAGTTATTTAGGAGTCTTCACTGATTAGACTACACTGCATGTCTGTCAAAGGCACTTAGATAAGGAGGCTGTCTGCAAAGGCTTAGATACAAGGTAATCACAGAGGTAAAAAGTATATTAATATAACTGTGTTGGTTATGCAAAAACGGGGAATGGGTAATAAAGGTATTATCTATCTTTTTAAATAAGAAACATTTTGGTGCAGACTGTCCCTTTATTTTTTTTGTTATTAGATAAAATTATATTGAAAATATTTATATCCACAAATCTTTAAACTGATTACCTTTGTATTTTGGACAAGGGACTAGTCGTTTTCCTTTTTATATTTATATTTTTAAAATCTCATCTATTTTAATTAAAAAATGCTAATGCTACTAAACTGATTTACTTGTTCATGTTTTGTTGCAAGATAAAATTTTATTGAACTAATTTACTTGAAATGTTTATGTTTAGTACTGAGGCAAAGCATTTGAATATTTAAAAAATATACAGTGCAGCGATTTAGTACATTGCAGTGAGTATTAGGTACTTTTGCAGAGATTATTATAGCTGTTTTGGACACTTTTCAAGGTAGCAGATGCACAGTACTTGGTGAATGGTTTATTAAGCAATATTTTTATTTCAGTTAGAAGTACTAAACAATTACAAGCCACTGAATTTGTTACAGAAAATGATGCCTGTGAGCTTGGAAGCGTTCTACATGTTTAATTGTCAATTGTGTAAACCTTTTGTATTACAATAATACTTATTTTTAAATGACTAAACTGTATATTAAATTGAGCAATTTCTCTGGATAAGGTAACAATTTCTCATTCTAGCAGTTCCCAGACACTTACTAATGTACAGTGTATAAGATATGCACAAATGCCAATAATTTAAGAGCTATATAATTTAACATACTTGCATGTGCTATGCATAGCTTCTCCTAGTGTGTGAACATATAATTCAGCAAAAAGTCATTTCGGTTGTTTGAGTCATCTGGTAAATAGAACAGTAATGCCTTATAAAAATGTTTATAATTTACACATTTATCAAGCTTTATGGAATACCTAAACACACAATGCAACTAGTGTTATAGAAGTATATCATATATAGATTGTAGATAGAAAATATAGGTATAAATTACAAGTTAAGCGCAAAATATTGCTTCCGCGTTCGCATTGCATGGAAGCATTGCGCTCCTGAGAGTGCGCTTCTATAGACTCCAACGGGAGCCTTGTTCTCATGCCATTAGAGAAGGCATGAGAACTGGCGCACCGAAGGGGGTAATTCGCATATCGGTGAGCAGCAACATTTTTTCGGGGGCAGTTGGGGCACATTTAAAAAATTAACCAGAGGTCTGACCTCTGGTTAATGTTTTGAGCGCTAATTGCTACCGCAAGCTTGCAGTAGCAATAACCAGCCACTTGTAATGGTTGGTTATTTATCACGCGCCCATAAACAAACGAATTTGCCCGTTTAAAGGCGTGCGATAAATTAGCGCTCCACTTGTAATCTGGCCCATAATTGGAAACAAATCTTAAAAAAATATATTTATATACTGTATAATAAGCACACACATATCCACAAATATATATAGCTTTTGTTTATTCCAATATTTGCTTATGGGCTCTTCAGAATAAGTTTATTAACGAAAAATTGTTCACCCACTTTATCCTCAGGGCATCAAAGGAACAGTTGGATAGCAGCATAAACTAACGGACAGTAAAGTCAAAATTGAACATTCATGGAATTTCAAACAACTTTCCTGCATAGTTTTATTATTGAATTTGCTTTGTTCTTTTTGTTGAAAAACATTCATCGGTAGGTTCAGGAGAAGCAATGCACTACTAGGAGCTAACTGCTGATTGGTGGCTACACATATATGCCTCTTGTCATTGACTCATCTGATGTGTTTAGCTAGCTGCCAGTAGTGCTCCTTCGAAAAAGGATAACAAGTGATTGAAGCAAATTTGATAATAAAAGTAAATTGGAAAGTTGTTTAAAATGGTATTCTCTGTTTAAATCATGAAATATATATATATATATATATATATATATATTGGGTTTCGTGTCCCTTTAATTTTCCCACTGCAGAATTGCCTTCAGAGTAACATTTAAACTGCATAAACAGGGCCGGTGCTAGGATTTTTGGCCACACAGGCAAGGATACAAATCAGACAGTGACTGTGCTGCATAACAAATCAGACAGTGGCTGTGCTGCATAACAAATTAGACAGTGGTAGTGCTGCATAGCAAATCAGATGGTTGTTTTGCTGCATAGCAAATCAGACAACGGTAGTGCTGCATAACAAATCAAACAGTGCCCACCCCACCTCTCACATTGTTGTGAATCATACATTTAAAAAAACATACAGTAGTGTCAGCATGACAGCATGTATAAAAGAAATAAAATCCCACAACAAATTATTATAATTTTATGAATGATTGCATATAACTGCACTGCAGTCTGTCTAACTTCAGACTCACTCAGAGAGGTTAAAAGTGACATCAAATCATTCACCAATCTCACCACCCCACGGTCCCACCAGTCACTCAGAGTGCCACACCCAGGCCGCAATCACACTGCCACCATTGCCCCTGCCTGGCTGGCCCTGGCTGTGTCACAGACTCACTGTTACCACCTCACAACACAACTGACTGTTGTCACCCTCCATGAGCACCGACCGTGCATATTTTCTGCCCTGCGCAGCTACCCTCAGAAACCCCTGCCGCACCACCATTCCTACCTCACAGTCTTCAGTACTCGTCTGGCCGTCTCTGTCTGGGTGTACATCATCACTCACCTCACATGGCTCATTTTCATAGTGTGGTGCAGTGTGAGTCTCAGTCACGTGACGCCAGGCATCCTGCACGATTCCCCTCTCAGTTGATAGGCTTAGGCAGGCCAGGCAGTGGCAGGCGGCGCAGCGGTAGCAAAAGAAGGAAGGGTAGCAGCATCAAATTGTTGAATTTTAACAGCTTTTAATGTAGAGACATGCAAAAAACAAACAACGTTTCGGTCAGCACCTGACCTTAATCATGTTGTATACAGAAATGTCAATATACACTCTTTATATAGCCATTAGAGGAGGGGTTTACAGATACCTGTGTGGGTGTGAAACTTTCTAGTTAACCCCTTCTTTACAATTCAAGGTACACTTCTCATACTCCCTCTAGTGGATAAAGACATTCCAGCTTAAACAACTATAGTAACCTGTAAAACACAATATATATTTACACTATTACACAACCATCAATAAATATGACATTAATTACTACAATAGATTACAAAAAAAATTCTTGCAAAAAATTATTATCACCTCATATTAGCAACCTATTCTAAGCACAAAATTGTATCCAAAAATATATCACTCCTCAATGAATAAAATATTCATAATATTACCTGCCAGTGCAAGTGAGCTCCGCCTCCACTGTCACCACACGCCCACATTCCTATAGGCTATAGCAATAGCCGGGCTGGCCCGGCCCATGATCTAAATCATCATCATCTAAGCCAGCCAATAAGCCATTGATTTAGCCATCATCATGTAGGTCTGTAGGAAGTAAGTTGCACTGTTACAGCGAGCTAGCCAGGTGATATACATAACATTTTAAGTCCCTGTCCCTCACTGTCTCATCACACTTCAAGGCGGCAGATCTCTCTGTGCCCCCTGCTTGGGTGCACTAAAGCAGCTGCCTATTCTGCCTTACACAAGCGCCCTGTGCATTAACGTATTAACACATTTTTTGTCTCATACATTTGTTCATTTTTATTAAATTCATTCATGCAATGACTAACTCAAATTTAGTTCTTTTTTACATTCATCTGAATCCAAGTGTAGAACCATACAACCAAGAGTATATCGAGTTCACACATTTTTCCAGGTTATCTACTACAAAGGTCTACCCAAACGTTATAAAACCTATTTTTATTTTCTGTGTCTGCTGCACTGTAGCTAGGACTGGTCATAGGGCATACAGGGCAAATGCCCGGTGGGCCGGGCTCTTATGTGGGCCTTGCTGCTATATAGCAGCCCCACACTCCCTTAAAGGGACAGTCAAGTCCAAAAAAACTTTCATGTTTCAAATAGGGCATGTAATTTTAAACAACTTTCCAATTTACTTTTATCACCAATTTTGCTTTGTTCTCTTGGTATTCTTAGTTGAAAGCTAAACCTAGGAGGTTCATATGCTAATTTCTTAGACCTTGAAAGCCGTCTCTAATCTAAATGCATTTTGATAGTTTTTCACCACTAGAGGGCATTAGTTCACGTGTTTCATATAGATAACATTGAGCTCATGCACATGAATTTACCATGGAGACAGCTCTGATTGGCTAAAATGCAAGTCTGTCAAAATAACTGAAATAAGGGGGCAGTCTGCTGAGGCTTAGATACAAGGTAATTACAGAGGTAAAATGTGTATAATTATAACTGTGTTGGTTATGCAATTGGGGAATTGGTAATTAAGGGATTATCTATCTTTTAAAACAACAAAAATTCTGGTGTTGACTGTCCCTTTAATATGGGTAACAATGGGAAAGCTGTTACAGTCTGCCTGTTTTGTAAAGCAGAAAGTACTAGTCAAAATTAAACTTTCATGATTCAGATAGAGCATGTAATTTTAAGCAACTTTCTAATTTACTCATATTATCAATTTTTCTTTGTTCTTTTTGTATTTTTATTTGAAAAATCAAGGAGCCAGCCCATTTTCGGTTCAGCACCTTGGTAGCACTTTCTGATTGGTGTGTTAATGTAGCTACCAATCAACAAGCTCTACCAGATGATGAACCAAAAATGGGCCAACTCTTAAGCTTACATTCAAATAAAGATACCAAGAGAATGAAGAAAAATTGATAATAGAAGTACATTAGAAAGTTGCTTAAAATTGCATGCTCTCTCTGAATCATGAAAGTTTAATTTTGACTATACTATCCCTTTAAGCAGAGGTGCTGTAGGATGAGAGATCTGGTATTATGGCTACCTAACTGGCAGGAGTCTTAACTGATGTGGGCTGCTCTGGAGCTAATGCACAGGCATTTTTTTGGTCCCAGTCCTGACTGTAGCCTTTGGCAAAGTCTAAGTCAGTTGTTTTTCTTTGTTTAGTTTTGCTGAACAAAAATCAGAAACATCAGTCAGTCAGATAAAAATACTCTCTTGAAATCTTCTTGCTGTTCATATATTTCTCACACCCAACTGTCCTGATTTTCCCAGGACAGTCACATTTTTGGATTCTTGTCTCTTTCTATTAAGTCTGTCCCTTGTTTAGTTTATATTTAGTTTAATAATATTGTGTTTAGAGCAGTACTCCCATCATAAGAGGCCTCTGTGGCTTTTGATTTAACTCTATTGTCATTACCAGTCTTATTGCTTACTGTACATTTTTTTTTCTGTACCTGTCAGCATGTGGTCTTCTGTTACACTGACATTTTGCAATGTGTAGACAGGTTTTTAGGTGAGGGGGGAGCATAAAATGTGATATATTATACCAGGGTGGGTAGGAGGCAAAGGGTGAGGAAGCAAACCGTCTCAATAGTGTTGCACAATTTGGAACATGTTTAATTGCCCCCATTTGTATATTGAAGGTTTGCTTGGTAAGCACGTGATGCTCTTCATGTACTGCAATACAGAAAACCGACACAAAAATAGATTTACTGGGGCATTTTTGGGTCTGTTAACCTATTGCCAGCAATCAGCAATTGAATTCAAACCCGCTATCACTGCAGCAGCAAAAATTAATAGGAATATTTACCTACTTGTGAAACTTTCAATAGTGTTTCAGCTAAAGTAAGAGACACAAAAAATCGTCAGCATATCTATATTGTTCTCCATTCCAGCAGCCCCAAGACGGGCGATAGCAAGTTAAACATATTGAGCTAATATTACTGTCTACTGTAATTTCAGTCTGTGTAACATCTATGTAAACTAGGATGCTTTGTGGTGTCCTGCTATACAGATGCTGAAGGGTTAGTAATTTTACCCTTGCTTGATTATTTGTGCACTTGCTGTAGTTATTCTTCTTATGACAATTATGTACTTGAGATGGGTTTAGAGAGGTGAGGAGGAACTTGATGATTTATCCTGCATTAAAGGGATATAAAAGTGGATCAAGAAAATTGTGTGTATTGCTGCTGCTGCTGCTGCTGCTGAGAATATGCACATATTATTTTAAACAAATTATACCAAGAGAACAAAGTATTGATATTAAAAGTGAATTTAAAAGATGCTCTGAATCGTGAAAGTTTAATTTCAATCAGTAAAGCTAATTTCTACTTCTACAATTACTTCTGAAAATTGTCCTTGGAATGTTTTTTTCAAATGTGACTAGAAACGTATGGTCCAACCATAAAACAGCCCCTTATAATTTGCTGCCCCCAAAATCCCTGTGCCTCCGTATCATTCTTTACTGGCCTAGCCTGCCTGGTTAAACAGCATTTTAACTGATGCAGCAGTCGATCACCATTTTTACAGCAGTCAACTCCATCTTACAGCGACATGAGGCCCTTTGTTTGAAAGGGCAGATTCCTATCGTTCACACAAGGGATTCTTGTAAATGGTGACAGGAGGGGAGATTTAGGCCCATTTACACAAGGTTAACACTTTATTGTCCCTTGGAAGGGAGGAGGACTTTACTGTTTAGGAGTTAAATGTTCTTCTTTAGTATGTGTAAACACTGAATCTTTAAATCATTCCATAGCTACACTTAAAGGGACATTAAATACTTTGAAATAGTAATATAAAATTATAAATTGTATCTATAAAAAAATCTCTACAAATAACTTTCATTATTCATTTGGTCCCCTTTTCATGTAATTCCATTCTGAAATTGTGAGCATTTCAATTTCTTTTAGAAATGGAAGTGCAAAACCCTGTTATATTCCACACACCCACTGGCTGCACACTCTAGTGACCTATTTATAACTGTCCCTGATTGGCCACAGCAGAGAAGGTAACCTAAGTTACAACATGGCAGCTTTTATTGTTTATAGACATTAAAACTTTACACTTATTTTGTTACTATTTAAACAACTAGTGAAACTTTTAAAAATACATCTACATGTTATTCTTAGGCTAATCTTTTCTTTCAATGCATCATTCTTTCTAGCATTTACAGTATTTAGGACCAGATTTCGAGTTGAGCGCATATTATTGCTTACACTAAAGCGATATTTACACTCAACTGAGTAATACCAGCGCACACAAATATGCGCTGGTATTACAAGTGGGGTGCAATGACCTCACATTCACGTTGCAAAGAAGCATAGCGTTTACAACAGAGCGCTTCCACAGGCTCCAATGGGAACCTTGTTCTGATTCCGTCAGACACGGCACAGAACCTAAGAGCAGTGAAGGTGGTAAGTAGCGCAGCGATGGGCAGCAATTTTAAATATATATATATATATATGAATAAATACATATATATTTATGTGTTAAAATATATATTCTATACGGTCACACACTCACACAAACAGCCACAGAACAACTCAGCACTTGTTTACAGTGACCTGACAGGTAATGAGTTAAATTTTAGTAAAAGAAAAAAGGAGAATTACAAAATAAAACATGGAGTTCTGATTATTATTATTATTATTATGGCAAGCAAGATGACAATTCTATGATGCCAACGGTATGCAGTGGCTGAATGAGAAGCCCTTAAACTGCCTAAACACTAATGTAAAGGTTACGTGGTTGAGTAGTGGGTTGGTGATTTCCAGAAAGGTCTCATTAGTCTGAAAGAATGTACAAATTGTAAGACTATTAATAAATATCAGCATATCCCAAACATGCTAGAATTTGTTCTTACCACCTCTACTGAATATTCTATTAATCATCTACACTTTCAGGAAGATATGTCAACAAATGACTCCTGAATGTATGCATTGGGTGCTTATAAAGTGTGGCTAATCACCCGTAAGGGTCTCAAGGCCCTGCTCATTTTATCGACCTCAGAAAGATGAAAGGCTGAGTGGACCTCGCCGGGGATCGAACCCTTGGGTTGCTACAGAGATCAGCCACAATGCCTTAGCATGCTGAGCTATCTGTCCGGCTCCTAAAACTAATGACCTGTAACTCGAGATCATGTCATGACCCCGTATTCTGATGCAGTGCATGTTGTGACAAATGCCTAATCCTCTGCATTATTAAACCACCAGTCTCCCCTCTAAGCTATACATATTAAGTTGTATTGTTAAGCCAATGTACCAGTCTAGTGTGCATAGTCTGTATTAGCAATTACTCATTATATAGCAAAATATCTGCATACAAAATAAATGGTTTAAAGGGACAGTCAACACTAAAATTGTTTTTGTTTAAAAACATAGACAACGCCTTTACTACCTATTCCCCAGCTTTGCACAACCAACATTGTTATATTAAACGCTCTGTGTGTCACAGCCGTAATATACTTTATAACATTTAAACCTCTAAATGTCTGCCTGTTTCTAAGTCACTACAGACAGCCTCTTATTGCATGCTTTTTTATTTGCTTTTTGCAACAGGAGACTGCTAGTTCATATGGGCCATATAGATAGCATTGTGCTCACGTCCGTTGAGTTATTTAAGAGTCTCACGGTAATCACAGAGGTAAATAGTATATTAATATAACTGTGTTGGTTATGAAAAAATGGGGGATGGGTAATAAAGGGATTATCTATCTTTTAAAACAATAAAAATTCTGGTGTAGACTGTCCCTTTAAGTGCATTGAAACCTGTCCATTTCCTAATAAATTGCATTCATATCCAGTCCAAGCAACAGCTTCTTCAGTATTCTTCATTTTATCTATTTTACTGTGGCAATAAAGGACAGCTATATGCACTGTGTAAGCAAACATTTTGTTGTGTGTTGTAACATTGTAGGAAATAAGGAGAATAAGAAAAACAAATAATGAAAGTATATGTTTTTTTACGATGCATAAGTAAATTATACCTCCCAACATTTATGGCTAGGTATTAAGGAGTTAGGAGGTTGAGAGACCCCTGTTTATTGGGTGGGACCATGTAAGTAGAAGGTGGGGTCACAGGTGGCGGTAAATGGGCTTGTTTGGATGTTTTGCGGCATGTTTGGGCAGTCAGGGGGCATGTCTGGGTGGTGGGTGGTCAGTCCTAAGAGAAATTCTGCAAGTAGGGACAGTTGGGAGGTCTGCTAAACAATTTACAGAAAATCTGTACACTGCTGATCTCAAGAGACTGATTGTTCCCTATCTGATAAAGACACTTCCCACAGTTTATTGGCAGTACAGTAACACCCCACCCCAATTTAAAATAGGCCAACACAAATAGATAGCACTCATGGTGTCATGCAAAAGTGCCAAAATCTGCTTGGCAGTTTCTTTCTGGTTCAAATACAATTGAAGTGGAGACTGGTCTTCTTTTAGAGAACTTATGGCAAAGCGTGGTTTTGAAATTGTAGTGCCCCCCCCCAAGTCACCCATGGGATCTCCCCCACTTACCCTTGCTGGATGCTGCTTACCAATGCTGTGAATGGTCTAAAGATGTCTCCACTCACATCCCATCAGGAAACTCTGGGACTTGGGTGTCCATAGCTCTGAAGCTTTTGAGGGATTTGTAAAGCCGCCAGTTTTTCAGAATAGAAGAATGTGTGGAATATTTTTTCTTAGATTTAAATGTATTATGTGTGCAATAAGAAATAGCAGTTTAGAGAAAAATGCTAATTTCTCTTGTTAAGTGTATCCAGTCCACGGATCATCCATTACTTATGGGATATTAACTCCTCCCCAACAGGAAGTGCAAGAGGATTCACCCAGCAGAGCTGCTATATAGCTCCTCCCCTAACTGCCATTACCAGTCATTCTCTTGCACCCAACGAATAGATAGGATGTGTGAGAGGACTGTGGTGATTATACTTAGTTTCATACCTTCAATCAAAAGTTTGTTATTTTATAATAGCACCGGAGTGTGTTATTCCTTCTCTGGTAGAATTTGAAGAAGAATCTACCTGAGTTTTTCTATGATTTTAGCCGGAGTAGTTAAGATCATATTGCTGTTTCTCGGCCATCTGAGGAGAGGTAAACTTCAGATCAGGGGACAGCGGGCAGATTAATCCGCAAAGAGGTATGTAGCAGCTTATTATTTTCTGACAATGGAATTGATGAGAAAATTCTGCCATACCGATATAATGTAAACTCAGCCTTAAATGCAGTAGCAGCAACTGGTATCAGGCTGTCATGTATGTATATTTTACACTTCAGTATTCTGGGGAATGGCACTTCACTGGAATTATACTGTATGCATAAAACTTTAGCCTAATTTGCAGGGACTAGCAACAGGCTTTTTAATAACACTCAATTTATTAATGTTAAACGTTTTTTGCTGGCATGTAAAATCGTTTAATTTTCTGAGGTACTGGGTGAAAAAATGTTTTGGGCACTATTTTTTCCACTTGGCAGTCGTTTTATTTAATTTATGACAGTTTACTGATCTCTCTCACTGTTATGTGTGAGGGGGAGGGACCTTTTTTGGTGCTTTTGCTACGCATCAAAAAATTCAGTCAGAAGTTTATTGTCTTCCCTGCATGATCCGGTTCATCTCTACAGAACTCAGGGGTCTTCAAAACTTGTTTTGAGGGAGGTAATCACTCACAGCAGAGCTGTGAGATTGTAGTTGACTGTGATAAAAAAAAAACGTTTATTTCTGTATTTTTTTTTTTTTTTTCTGCTATCAGGGTTAGTTATCCTTTGCTAATGGGAGCAATCCTTTGCTAAAATTGTGTTTTTTACAAAGATTTGATGCTATAACTTTTCAGTTTATTAATTTTCAACTGTCATAACTTTTTCTGTGCTTCTTATAGGCACAGTACGTTTTCATATTATAGTAAATTACTTGAAAAGTATTTCCAAGTTGCTAGTTTATTTGCTAGTGTGTTAAACATGTCTGATTCAGAGGAAGATATCTGTGCTATATGTGCTAAAGCCAAAGTGGAGCCCAATAGAAATTTATGTACTAACTGTATTGATGCTACTTTAAATAAAAGTCAATCTGTACAAATTGAACATATTTCACCAAACAACGAGGGGAGAGTTATGCCGACTAACTCGCCTCACGTGTCAGTACCTGCATCTCCCGCTCGGGAGGTGCGTGATATTGTAGCGCCGAGTACATCTGGGCGGCCATTACAAATCACATTACAGGATATGGCTACTGTTATGACTGAAGTTTTGGCTAAATTACCAGAACTAAGAGGTAAGCGTGATCACTCTGGGGTGAGAACAGAGTGCGCTGATAATATTAGGGCCATGTCAGACACTGCGTCACAATTTGCAGAACATGAGGACGGAGAGCTTCATTCTGCGGGTGACGGTTCTGATCCAAACAAACTGGATTCAGATATTTCAAATTTTAAATTTAAGCTGGAAAACCTCCGTGTATTACTAGGGGAGGTGTTAGCGGCTCTGAATGATTGTAACACAGTTGCAATACCAGAGAAAATGTGTAGGTTGGATAAATATTTTGCGGTACCGGCGAGTACTGACGTTTTTCCTATACCTAAGAGACTTACTGAAATTGTTACTAAGGAGTGGGATAGACCCAGTGTGCCGTTCTCACCCCCTCCGATATTTAGAAAGATGTTTCCAATAGACGCCACCACACGGGACTTATGGCAAACGGTCCCTAAGGTGGAGGGAGCAGTTTCTACTTTAGCTAAGCGTACCACTATCCCGGTGGAGGATAGCTGTGCCTTTTCAGATCCAATGGATAAAAAGTTAGAGGGTTACCTTAAGAAAATGTTTGTTCAACAAGGTTTTATATTGCAACCTCTTGCATGCATTGCGCCTGTCACGGCTGCAGCAGCATTTTGGTTTGAGTCTCTGGAAGAGACACTTGAATCAGCTCCATTAGATGAGATTACACACAAGCTTAAAGCCCTTAAGTTAGCTAACTCATTTATTTCAGATGCCGTAGTACATTTAACTAAACTTACGGCTAAGAATTCCGGATTCGCCATTCAGGCACGCAGAGCACTGTGGCTAAAATCCTAGTCAGCTGACGTTACTTCTAAATCTAAATTGCTTAATATACCTTTCAAAGGGCAGACCTTATTCGGGCCCGGGTTGAAAGAAATTATCGCTGACATTACAGGAGGTAAAGGCCATGCCCTGCCTCAAGACAGAGCCAAACCTAAGGCTAGACAGTCTAATTTTCGTTCCTTTCGTAATTTCAAAGCAGGAGCAGCATCAACTTCCTCTGCACCAAAACAGGAAGGAGCTGTTGCTCGCTACAGACAAGGCTGGAGACCTAACCAGTCCTGGAACAAGGGCAAGCAGGCCAGGAAACCTGCTGCTGCCCCTAAGACAGCATGAATCGAGGGCCCCCGATCCGGGAACGGATCTAGTGGGGGGCAGACTTTCTCTCTTCGCCCAGGCTTGGGCAAGAGATGTCCAGGATCCCTGGGCGTTAGAGATCATATCTCAGGGATACCTTCTAGACTTCAAATTCTCTCCCCCAAGAGGGAGATTTCATCTGTCAAGGTTGTCAACAAACCAAATAAAGAAAGAGGCGTTTCTACGCTGCGTACAAGATCTTTTATTAATGGGAGTGATCCATCCGGTTCCGCGGTCGGAACAAGGACAAGGGTTTTACTCAAATCTGTTTGTGGTTCCCAAAAAAGAGGGAACTTTCAGGCCAATCTTGGATTTAAAGATCCTAAACAAATTCCTAAGAGTTCCATCGTTCAAAATGGAAACTATTCGGATAATTTTACCCATGATCCAAAAGGGTCAGTACATGACCACAGTGGATTTAAAGGATGCTTACCTTCACATACCGATTCACAAAGATCATTACCGGTATCTAAGGTTTGCCTTTCTAGACAGGCATTACCAGTTTGTAGCTCTTCCATTCGGATTGGCTACGGCTCCGAGAATCTTCACAAAGGTTCTGGGTGCTCTTCTGGCGGTACTAAGACCGCGAGGAATTGCGGTAGCTCCGTACCTAGACGACATTCTGATACAAGCTTCAAGCTTTCAAACTGCCAAGTCTCATACAGAGTTAGTACTGGCATTTCTAAGGTCGCATGGATGGAAGGTGAACGAAAAGAAGAGTTCTCTCTTTCCACTCACAAGAGTTCCCTTCTTGGGGACTCTTATAGATTCTGTAGAAATGAAGATTTACCTGACAGAAGACAGGTTAACAAAGCTTCAAAATGCATGCCGTGTCCTTCATTCCATTCAACACCCGTCAGTAGCTCAATGCATGGAGGTGATCGGCTTAATGGTAGCAGCAATGGACATAGTACCCTTTGCACGTCTACATCTCAGACCACTGCAATTGTGCATGCTAAGTCAGTGGAATGGGGATTACTCAGACTTGTCCCCTACTCTGAATCTGGATGAAGAGACCAGAAATTCTCTTCTATGGTGGCTTTCTCGGCCACATCTGTCCAGGGGGATGCCATTCAGCAGGCCGGACTGGACAATTGTAACAACAGACGCCAGCCTACTAGGTTGGGGCGCTGTCTGGAATTCTCTGAAGGCTCAGGGACAATGGAATCAGGAGGAGAGTCTCCTACCAATAAACATTCTGGAATTGAGAGCAGTTCTCAATGCCCTTCTGGCTTGGCCCCAGTTAACAACTCGGGGTTTCATCAGGTTTCAGTCGGACAACATCACAACTGTAGCTTACATCAACCATCAGGGAGGGACAAGAAGCTCCCTAGCAATGATGGAAGTATCAAAGATAATTCGCTGGGCAGAGTCTCACTCTTGCCACCTGTCAGCAATCCACATCCCGGGAGTGGAGAACTGGGAGGCGGATTTCTTAAGTCGTCAGACTTTTCATCCGGGGGAGTGGGAACTTCATCCGGAGGTCTTTGCCCAAATACTTCGACGTTGGGGCAAATCAGAGATAGATCTCATGGCGTCTCGACAGAACGCCAAGCTTCCTCGTTACGGGTCCAGATCCAGGGATCCGGGAGCGGTTCTGATAGATGCTTTGACAGCACCTTGGACCTTCGGGATGGCTTATGTGTTTCCACCCTTCCCGATGCTTCCTCGATTGATTGCCAGAATCAAACAGGAGAGAGCATCAGTGATTCTAATAACGCCTGCATGGCCACGCAGGACTTGGTATGCAGATCTAGTGGACATGTCATCCTGTCCACCTTGGTCGCTACCTCTGAAACAGGACCTTCTGATCCAGGGTCCCTTCAAACATCAAAATCTAATTTCTCTGAAGCTGACTGCTTGGAAATTGAACGCTTGATTTTATCCAAACGTGGTTTTTCTGAGTCAGTTATTGATACCTTAATACAGGCTAGGAAGCCTGTTACCAGAAAGATTTACCATAAGATATGGCGCAAATACTTATATTGGTGCGAATCCAAGAGTTACTCATGGAGTAAGGTTAGGATTCCGAGGATATTGTCTTTTCTACAAGAAGGTTTAGAAAAGGGTTTATCCGCTAGTTCCTTAAAGGGACAGATTTCAGCTCTGTCCATTCTTTTACACAAACGTCTGTCAGAAGTTCCGGACGTTCAAGCTTTTTGTCAGGCTTTAGCTAGGATCAAGCCTGTGTTTAAAACTGTTGCTCCACCATGGAGTTTGAACTTAGTTCTTAATGTTTTACAGGGGGTTCCGTTTGAACCCCTTCATTCCATTGATATCAAGTTGTTATCTTGGAAAGTTCTGTTTTTAATGGCGATTTCCTCGGCTCGAAGAGTCTCTGAGTTATCTGCCTTACATTGTGATTCTCCTTATCTGATTTTTCATTCAGACAAGGTAGTTCTGCGTACTAAACCTGGGTTCCTACCTAAGGTGGTCACTAACAGGAATATCAATCATCCGTGGACTGGATACACTACAAGAGAAATAAATTTATCAGGTAAGCATAAATTATGTTTTCCCCCACAAGCGACAGGTGCAAAGAGTAGTACAGCAGTAGAAGCTACTCTGCACAATAGCCTCTCCCTCCACTCCAGGTGGAAGCCCCTTCCTCCGCCCCTGATTTGCAGGTACTTTCTGCACTGCATTTTGGAACTTGTAGTTCCCAGCCGTGGAGCCTAGAAAAGGCCTGGCCGCACCGTTACCGCACTAAATTGACAGCTGGCAGCAGTAATAAGAGGTGGGCCCCATAGAGGCCTCAAACCAGGATGCCAGAAGCCCATCAGGGCCTGAGTTCCCCTGCTCCACTGGGCCCCTAACCGGAGTTACCCCTTTCACCCCCTGATGGTGGTCCTGACTGGGAACTAGCTGAACACATTGGGTGATCCAGTGACAAGAGGCATATATGTGCAGTCACCAATCAGCAGCTAGTAGTGCGCTGCTACTCCTGAATCTAACAAGGTATGCTTATAAAAGTGGATACTTATAGAACAAAGCAAATTTTATAATAGAAGTAAACTGGAAAGTTGTTTAAATGTACTGTATATGCTCTATCTCAGGGGTCAGCAACCTTGGCCCCCCAGTTGTTTTTGAACTACATTTCCCATGATGCTGAGACACACTATATGCTGTCTGAGCATCATGGGAAATGTGGTTCTAAAACAGTGGGGCCAAGGTTGCTGACCCCTGCTCTATCTCAATCATGAAACTTTAATTATGCCTTTGCTGTCCCTTTAAATGGATCTGTCCCATAAAGCAAAAGATTTATTAGACAATATTTATACATTTACATTTTTAATGGTAATGCTCCCTATTCCATACACAAATTGCTAAAGTATGATTATTTCTATTTCATACGTGCATTATATACAGTAGTTAGCACTTCATAGATTAATCTGTATCATTCCATAGAACAGATTAGTACAGATTTGGAATCATTTCAATATTTTGGGTGGCTTTATTAGGCATCATGACTTACAAAATGTACATATATATTGTAAGCTCTCTTTGTTTATATCCCCCACCTTTAAAAGCAGTGGTGGTTCTAGAACTTAATTGGTGCATTAACAAAGGTGTTGGGAGAAAAACCACACATAGTTGCAGCTCAACAGGGGTGCTTCATGTGTTTGGCGGTGCATAGCACCCCCATAGAATCTGCACTGCATTAAAGACAAATTTGAATATCAGAGATGCCCTCAACTATATTAATTTTTTTTAGCTAACATAAATCTTTTATTTTTCACCTTAGGCATTTAGAATTTTCACAACTATGGAAAGTAATTAGAAGGTGAAAATTATATTATGTGCTTAATTTAAGCAGAAACAAATAGCTAGAAAAGCATTTACATATAGATCCTGTAGGAGAGCAGATATTGCATCTAACCTACTGAATATATTTTTTAGTGAATATTTTTACTAAAAACACAATAAGTTATTTTTTAACCATTCCACACTTTAGGTAAGTGTGACCTACTTTGGTAATAGAACAATTGTATTGTTTAATTACTTTTAAAGGGATATGAAACCAAACATTTTTTTCTTTCATGATTCAGATAGAGCATGCAATTTTAAACAAGCTTTTAATTTACTTCTATTATCAATTTTTTTTTAAATCTCTTAGCATCTTTTGTTGAAAAGCAGAGACGTAAGCTTTGGAGCGTGTATGTCTGGAGTAGTATATGGCAGCAGTTTTGCAAGAGCATTAGATGGTAGCACTATTCCCTGCAATGTAGTTCTCCAGAAACCTACCTAGGTATCTTTTCAACAAAGAACACCATGGAACAAATTTTTTTTGAAAGTGTAGTGATGTGACTGATGATTTTTCTTTTTGATGGCTCCCGGCAATGTGCCTAAGAGATGCAGAAAACATAAAGTTATAAATATGAGTCTCGTCTGCTGCTGTGGTTATAAAATTTGCAAATATTTTTCTATACAATCGGAAATGATGTGATACACTTCATGCCTTTTATGACTATTTTAATAGTGATTTTTGTTTCTGTATCCTTCATTTTCTTGCAGACTTGTAATATATTTGGTGAGTCAGTGTCTTATTTATGTGGGTGATTCACATGCTATTATCTTTAACTGGAATTTGCTATCTTAATTTGCTCTAATTGAAATTATTACACTTATTGCCACAGCTGGAGTTTATACTTCAGTGTTTCACAAACTGAAACAGAATGTGAAAGGACATTTATTTTTCCATTCTGAAAAATATAAACTAACATAAGATGACATTTTAGTCACTTCTTAAAAGCACATTGCTGTCAGATAATAAACTGGTGTATAGCAATAGATCAGTTTATTTGCTAAACATTCTCACAAAAATGATGTGCACTATTAGCTTGTTTAAAATGTCTTTTATTGTATCAGTGAAGAAATGTATTGTATATAAAGGTGTTTAGCAAAAAATATACTGCTCTATATAGAATTTTATCTCTGCAAGGTCTCTGTAATAATTACATTCATTTTTTGTTAGTAATTTTCTAGCTTTTATACGTTTTGTTTTATGTATATTTTCTTGTTTAAGCATATTAAACAGTTACTTGTGCAGTTTCCCCAAACATTTATAAAAGAAGAGTTGTAGTACAATCATTTTAGCATAACGATAATGTTAAAGCAAACCCAATAGATGAGTCCTACTGTATTGCATTTCATTATTTACAGTTCAGATAGGTACAGCACTCTTGAGCAGGGGAGTTCGTTAAAGGGACAGTCAAGTATAAATTAAACTTTCATTATTCAGATAGGACTTTTAATTTGAATTGACTTTCCAATTTACTTTTATCATCAAATTTGCTTTTTTCTCTTGGTATTCTTAGTTTAAACTAAACATAGGTAGGCTCATATGCTAATTTCTAAGCCTTTTAAGGCTGCCTCTTATCACATTCTTTTTAAATCTCTTTTCAACACAAAGAGACAGAAAGTACACGTGGGCTATATAGATAACACTGTGTTCAGGCACAGAAAGTTATTTAAGATCTAGCACAATACAATGCTAAATTTAAGACAATAGATAATAAACAGTCACAGTCATGTGATCAGGGGGCTTGAAGAAGCTTCCTAGATACAAGGTAATCACAGAGGCAAAAAGTACATTAATATAACTGTGTTGGTTATGCAAAACTGGGGAATGAGTAATAAAGGGATTATCTATCTTTTAAAACAATAACAATTCTATGGTTGACTGTCCCTTTAAGACTGATGATACTGCCTTCTCCCCAAACATAGTATATCACAGAGGTAAATCCACAGCACCCAGATTTTCTTATAATCACTTTATTAAGAGCATAAAAACAGTGACGTTTTGGGGATAGTCCCCTTAGTCATGACTAAGGGGACTATCCCAGAAACGTTGCTGTTTTTATGCTTTAACTAAAGTGATTATAAGAATATCTGGGTGCTGTGGACTTACCTCTGCATTTAATTATTTGATATACTGAAATCAGTGATACTGGGTTCCCATTGTTTGGTTGTGTTTGCACTCTAAAACATCTCTAAGTGAGGGCTCATTAAAGCACTGGCAATTAGCTTTGAGTATGTTGTGAGCCAAAACACGACAATGCTTGAGTCAGCAGGTTGGGGTTGATATCATTTTTTGGGAAGCATCAAGTTTAGATTTTAAGTATTAAATATAGATTTTTGTATGCGTTATAACTGTGTCATACCTGTCTTTTTACTGTTCATACTTGTTCAAACTTCACCCAATTAACTCTTAAAGGGACCTCATACATGCAGGTCTGTGCTAGGTTATGTTACATATGAAGCGATCTGTAAACAGCTGGGCCCATAGGCTTACAATCTAAGGGGTTCTTAAAGGGACCTCATACATGCAGGTCTGTGCTAGGTAATGTTACATATGAAGGGATCTGTAAACAGCTGGGCCCATAGGCTTACACTCTAAGGGGTTCAAGGGGAAATCAATGGCGTTAGGAAAGGTTCAAGGGGAAAGCAATGGCGTTAGGAAAATTCCACCCTTACATCGGTTATTGACACGCTGGCCCCTCCAACCTTAGCTCAGAAACCACACTCTCATCCTCAGCCCTGGCATACTCCTTTGACACGATACCTACACAGATGCTCCCGTACTGCTGAGCGACATTGGAGGAAATCTCGGCGTTCAGCTGACCTTCTTCACTACAAGTTCATCCTGAACTCCTACTATTCTGCCCTTAATCTTTATAAGCAACAATATTTTTCTAATCTCATCTCTACTCTTTCCTCTAACCCTAAACGTCTGTTCTCCACGTTCAACACTCTTTTCCGCCCACCCCCACCTCCTAACACAACCTCTCTCTCAGCTCAAGATTTTGCAAGCCACTTCAAAAACAAAATTGACTCCATCAGAAGTGAAATCAGCTCTCAACATACTTCCAATCTCCCACCCCCTCAAAAGCTCACAATCACCCAAAACCCAAATATCCAAAAATGCAGCTCTTTTGCCCCTGTTAATGAGGATGAAGTTTCTGCCCTTATACTGTCCTCCCACCTCACTACCTGTCCCCTCGACCCCATCCCCTCACAGCTACTCCCCTCCCTCTCTTCTACCCTCACCCCCATACTCACACACATTTTCAACCTCTCCCTCAGCACTGGTATATTTCCCTCATCTCTAAAACATGCACTGGTCACACCTATCCTCAAAAAACCTTCCCTCGATCCAACCTCCCCTTCCAATTACCGCTCTATTTCCCTACTTCCTCTTGCCTCAAAGCTCCTCCAAAAGCTAGTTTACTCACGTCTATCCCATTTCCTTACACTAAACTTCTTGACCCACTGCAATCTGGATTTCGTTCCCATCACTCTACAGAGACAGCAATTATCAAGGTTACCAATGACCTACTTACAGCAAAATCCAAAGGCCACTTCTCTCTGATTATCCTCCTTGACCTGTCTGCAAACTTTGACACTGTTGACCACCCTCTTCTGCTCCAAACCCTCCAATCCTTCGGCATCTGTGACACAGCTCTCTCGTTGTTCTCTTCCTATCTGACTAACCGTACATTTAGTGTAGCCTTCTCCGGAGCATCCTCTGCCCCATTACCACTTTCTGTTGGGGTACCTCTAGGCTCTGTCCTTGGTCCCCTTCTCTTTTCAATCTACACGTCGTCACTAAGTTCCTTAATAAAGTCCCATGGGTTTCAATACCATTTGTATGCCGATGACATCCAAATCTACCTCTCTGCACCAGACCTACCTCCTTCCTTACTAACCTGTGTCACTAACTGTCTTTCTCACATCTCATCTTGGATGTCCTCTCACTACCTTAAGCTAAATCTCTCCAAAACTGAACTCCTTATTTTTCCCCCTTCTTCCAATATCTCCACCCCCAAAATTTCTATAACTGTTGATAATTCCATCATTACCCCTACCCCGCACGCCCAATGTCTTGGGGTCACACTTGACTCAAATCTTTCCTTCACTCCTCACATTCAGTCCTTGGCTAAAGCCTGCCGCTTCCACCTTAAAAACATTGCTAAAAACATAATTTATGCTTACCTGATAAATTTATTTCTCTTGTAGTGTGTTCAGTCCACGGGTCATCCATTACTTATGGGATATATTCTCCTTCCCAACAGGAAGTTGCAAGAGGATCACCCAAGAAGAGTTGCTATATAGCTCCTCCCCTCACATGTCATATCCAGTCATCCGACCGAAACAAGACGAGAAAGGAGAAACTATAAGGTGCAGTGGTGACTGGAGTTATAATTTTAAAATTTAGAACCTGCCTGAAAAAGACAGGGCGGGCCGTGGACTGAACACACTACAAGAGAAATAAATTTATCAGGTAAGCATAAATTATGTTTTCTCTTGTTAAGTGTGTTCAGTCCACAGGTCATCCATTACTTATGGGATACCAATACCAAAGCTAAGTACACGGATGATGGGAGGGACAAGGCAGGAACATTAAACAGAAGGAACCACTGCCTGTAGAACCTTTCTCCCAAAAACAGCCTCCGAAGAAGCAAAAGTGTCAAATTTGGAAAATTTGGAAAAAGTATGAAGTGAAGACCAAGTTGCAGCCTTGCAAATCTGTTCAACAGAGGCCTCATTCTTAAAGGCCCAGGTGGAAGCCACAGCTCTAGTGGAATGAGCTGTAATTCTTTCAGGAGGCTGCTGTCCAGCAGTCTCATAGGCTAAGCGTATTATGCTACGAAGCCAAAAAGAGAGAGAGGTAGCCGAAGCCTTTTGACCTCTCCTCTGTCCAGAGTAAACGACAAACAGAGAAGAAGTTTGTCTAAAATCTTTAGTTGCCTGTAAGTAGAACTTCAAAGCACGGACCACGTCTAGATTATGCAAAAGACGTTCCTTCTTTGAAGAAGGATTAGGACATAATGATGGAACAACAATCTCTTGATTAATATTCCTGTTAGAAACAACCTTAGGTAAAAACCCAGGTTTAGTACGCAGAACTACCTTGTCTGAATGAAAGATCAGATAAGGAGACTCACAATGTAAGGCAGATAACTCAGAGACTCTGCGAGCCGAGGAAATAGCCATCAAAAACAAAACATTCCAAGATAAAAGCTTAATATCAATGGAATGAAGGGGTTGAAACGGAACACCCTGAAGAACTTTAAGAACCAAGTTTAAGCTCCACGGAGGAGCAACAGCTTTAAACACAGGTTTAATTCTAGCCAAAGCCTGACAAAAGGCCTGGACGTCTGGATGCTCTGCCAGACGTTTGTGTAAAAGAATAGACAGAGCTGAAATCTGTCCCTTTAGCGAACTAGCGGATAGACCCTTTTCTAAACCCTCTTGTAGAAAAGCTAATATCCTAGGAATCCTAACCTTACTCCATGAGTAACTCTTGGATTCGCACCAATATAAATATTTACGCCATATCTTATGGTAAATTTTTCTTGTCACAGGTTTCCGAGCCTGTATTAATGTATCAATAACCGAATCCGAAAACCCATGCTTTGATAGAATCAAGCGTTCAATTTCCAGGCAGTCAGCCTCAGAGAAATTAGGTTTGGATGGTTGAAAGGACCCTGAATTAGAAGGTCCTGCCTCAGAGGAAGAGACCATGGTGGACAGGACGACATGTCCACTAGGTCTGCATACCAGGTCCTGCGTGGCCACGCAGGCGCTATCAGAATTACCGATGCCCTCTCCTGTTTGATCCTGGCAATCAGCCGAGGTAGCAACGGAAATGGTGGAAACACATAAGCTATGTTGAAAACCCAAGGGGCTGCTAATGCATCTACCAGCACCGCTCCCGGGTCTCTGGACCTGGATCCGTAACAAGGAAGCTTCGCGTTCTGGCGAGATGCCATGAGATCCAGATCCGGTTTGCCCCAACGACGAATCAGTTGAGCAAATACCTCCGGGTGAAGTTCCCACTCTCCCGGATGAAAAGTCTGGCGACTTAGGAAATCCGCCTCCCAGTTCTCTACGCCTGGGATGTGAATCGCTGACAGGTGGCAAGAGTGAGATTCTGCCCAGCGAATTATCTTCGAGACTTCTAACATCGCTAGGGAACTCCTGGTTCCCCCTTGATGATTGATGTAAGCCACAGTCGTGATATTGTCCGACTGAAATCTGATGAACCTCAGCTTTGCTAACTGAGGCCAAGCTAGAAGAGCATTGAATATTGCTCTTAATTCTAGAATGTTTATTGGGAGGAGTTTCTCCTCCTGAGTCCACGATCCCTGAGCCTTCAGGGAATTCCAGACTGCTCCCCAGCCTAGAAGGCTGGCATCCGTAGTTACAATTGTCCAATCTGGCCTGCGAAAGGTCATTCCTTTGGACAGATGAACCGGTGACAACCACCAGAGAAGCGAATCTCTGGTCTCCTGGTCCAGATTTAGCAAAGGGGACAGATCTGAGTAATCCCCGTTCCATTGACTGAGCATGCATAGTTGCAGCGGTCTGAGATGCAGGCGCGCAAATGGCACTATGTCCATCGCCGCGACCATTAAGCCGATTACCTCCATGCACTGAGCTACTGATGGGCTTGGAACGGAATGAAGGACACGGCAAGCATTGAGAATCTTTGATAACCTGGACTCCGTCAGGTAAATCTTCATCTCCACAGAATCTATAAGAGTCCCTAGAAAAGGAACCCTTGTGAGTGGTAACAGAGAACTCTTTTCCACGTTCACTTTCCACCCATGCGACCTCAGAAATGCTAGAACTATCTCTGTATGAGACTTTGCATTCTGAAAACTTGACGCTTGTATCAGAATGTCATCTAGGTACGGAGCCACCGCTATGCCTCGTGGTCTTAGTACCGCCAGAAGTGAGCCCAGAACCTTCGTAAAAATTCTCGGGGCCGTGGCTAACCCGAAGGGAAGAGCCACAAACTGGTAATGCCTGTCTAGAAAGGCAAACCTCAGGTACCGATAATGATCTTTGTGAATCGGTATATGAAGGTAAGCATCCTTTAAGTCCACCGTGGTCATATATTGACCCTCTTGGATCATGGGTAGGATGGTTCGAATGGTTTCCATCTTGAACGATGGTACCCTTAGGAATTTGTTTAAGATCTTTAAGTCCAAGATTGGTCTGAAGGTTCCCTCTTTTTTGGGAACCACAAATAGATTTGAGTAAAATCCTTGTCCCTGTTCCGATCGCGGAACTGAGTGGATCACCCCCATGATTAAGAGGTCTTGTACACATTGTAGAAATGCCTCTCTCTTTACTAGGTTTGTCGATAACCTCGAAAGATGGAACCTCCCTTGTGGAGGAGAGGTTTTGAAATCCAGAAGGTATCCCTGAGATATAATCTTTAACGTCCAGGGATCCTGCACATCTCTTGCCCAAGCCTGGGCAAAGAGAGAAAGTCTGCCCCCCACTAAATCCGTCTCTGGATAGGGGGCCCTGACTTCATGCTGTCTTAGGGGCGGGAGTAGGCTTTCTGGCCTGCTTGCCCTTGTTCCATGACTGGTTGCCTTTCCAACCTTGTCTGTAACGAGCAGTAGTTCCTTCCTGTTTTGGAGCGGAGGAAGTCGATGCTGCTCCTGCCTTGAAGTTACGAAAGGCACGAAAATTAGACTGTTTGGCCTTTGGTTTGGCCCTGTCCTGAGGAAGGGCGTGGCCCTTACCTCCCGTAATGTCAGCAATAATTTCCTTCAAGCCGGGCCCGAATAAGGTCTGCCCTTTGAAAGGAATGTTAAGTAGTTTAGACTTGGAAGTTACATCCGCTGACCAGGATTTAAGCCAGAGCGCTCTGCGCGCCTGTATGGCGAATCCGGAATTTTTAGCCGTAAGTTTGGTTAGATTTACTACGGCATCTGAAACAAACGCATTAGCTTGCTTAAGGGTTCAAACTTTGCTCAAGGCCTCATCCAACGGCTCTGTGCGAATCGCCTCTTCCAGAGACTCAAACCAGAATGCAGCTGCAGCCGTGACAGGCGCAATGCATGCAAGAGGCTGCAAAATAAAACCCTGTTGAACAAACATTTTCTTAAGATAACCCTCTAATTTTTTATCCATTGGATCTGAGAAAGCACAGCTATCCTCCACCGGGATAGTGGTACGCTTGGCTAACGTAGAAACTGCTCCCTCCACCTTAGGGACCGTCTGCCATAAGTCTCGTGTGGTGGCGTCTATAGGGAACATTTTTCTAAATATCGGGGGAGGGGAAAAAGGCACACCCAGTCTATCCCACTCCTTACTTATAATTTCTGTAAGTCTTTTTGGTATAGGAAAAACGTCAGTACACACCGGTGCTGCATAGTATCTATCCAACCTACACAATTTCTCTGGAATTGCCACCGTGTCGCAATCATTCAGAGCCGCTAATACCTCCCCTAGTAACACACGGAGGTTCTCAAGCTTAAATTTAAAATTTGAAATTTCTGAATCCGGTCTCCCCGGATCAGAACCGTCACCGACAGAATGAAGCTCACCGTCCTTATGTTCTGCAAATTGTGACGCAGTATCAGACATGGCTCTCGTGTCATCAGCGCGCTCTGTCCTTAACTCAGAGCTATCGCTTTTGCCCCTTAATTCGGGCATATTATATAATACTTCTTTCATAACATTAGCCATATCATGTAAAGTGATTTGTAAGGGCCTAGATGTACTAGGTGTCTCAATCCTACGCATCTCCCGAGCGGGAGACGCAGGTACTGACACGTGAGGAGAGTTAGGCGGCATAACTTCCCCCTCGTTGTCTGGTGATAGCTTCTTTATCGGTACAGATTGACTTTTATTCAAAGCAATATCAATACAATTGGTACACATCGTTCTATTGGGCTCCACATTGGCTTTTGAACATGATGAACAAATAGTTTCCTCTGAATCAGACATGTTTAAAACAGACTTAGCAATGAAACTAAACAAGCTTGGAAATCACTTTCAATAAGTTTTACAAGCAATATAAAGAAACGCTGCAGCGCTTCAAAAATACAGATATAATTAAATAATTCTTAACAAGAAGTGTATTATTAGCAGAGGATTGCACCCATTAGCAAAAGGATGATTAACCCCTCAATACCCAAAACGGATAAAACAGATATCAATTAAGATTTAACGCTTTTAATCACAGTCAGCACACTGTCACAGATCTGCTGTGACTGATTACCTCCCTCACAAATGAAATTTGCAGACCCCTGAGCTCTCTAGAGACGTCCTGGATCAAGGAGGAAGAAGCAGAAAGACTGTGCAATAATTTTAACTGCGCAACAAGGCGCTAAAACAAGGGCCCTCCCACTCCAATTACAACAGTGGGAGCCCTGATATAACGGTTTCCATGCAGAAAAATATGATAGCCATGTGGAAAAAAATCATGCCCAAAGCGATTTATCACCAAAGTACCTCACAAAAACGAATAACATGCCAGTAAACGTTTTATTAAAAAACAACATTTTTCAATGTCATGCAAAGCTATCACTAAGCCTGCTACCAGTCGCTACCACTGCAGAGAAGGCTTAAGTATTATTTCAGTGTTAACAGTATTTTCTCAGTCAAATTCTAGTCCCTAGAATATAACTCGACTGCGCATACATTTATCAGCCTGATACCAGTTGCTACTACTGCATTTAAGGCTGTACTTACATCATACGGTAACAGCAGTATTTTCTTAGTCAATTCCATTCCCAGAAAATAAAGTACTGCACATACCTCATTTGCGGAGGACCCCGCATGCTATTCCCAGTTTCTGAAGTTACCCCACTCCTCAGAATGTCGAGAACAGCCAGTGGATCTTAGTTACGCCTGCTAAGATCATAGATAAAAAACGCAGGCAGTTTCTTCTTCCAAATACTGCCTGAGATAGAAAAACAGCACACTCCGGTGCCATTTAAAATAACAAACTTTTGATTGAAGAATAGTTAAGTAAAAACTCCAGCTCCTCTCGCGACCTCCTTCTTTGTTGAGGGTTGCAAGAGAATGACTGGATATGACATGTGAGGGGAGGAGCTATATAGCAGCTCTGCTTGGGTGATCCTCTTGCAACTTCCTGTTGGGAAGGAGAATATATCCCATAAGTAATGGATGACCCGTGGACTGAACACACTTAACAAGAGAAATAAGACATTTCCTTATACAAGATACAACCAAGATTTTAATCCACTCTCTCATCCTTTCCCGCCTCGACTACTGCAATTCTGTCCTCTCTGGTCTACCTAGCTGCTGCATAGCTCCTTTACAATCCATTATGAATGCCTCTGTGCAGACATGGTATGCGAATACTGGTGCACGGGGCCTTCACCGAATATGTACGTATGCCACAAAAAAATAGTTATAACTTTTACTAGAAGTCTATTTGCTAATGGAAGTATATTTCAATTGAAATGCACCCATGCACATTTCGTTTTTGACCTTTCTATCACTTTAATGGGTGCTGCAAGGATAACGTTTTAGACAGATTTTACATTTAACAGAAGACGGTTCTCTGCCCCTGGGCCCAAACATAAATGAAAAATATAGTGTTAAGTACTTGATAAAATATCCTAAATATAGAGAAGAACCAATCTTTCTTTTATATCTGGTACAAAGACTTCTCTGTGCTCCTATTTGAAGCACTGAAGCTTTGTAATCTGCATGTAGTCTGTAATGTTTGCAATATCAATATTTAATGAAATATGAAACTGGATGATTTTCAGTAAGGCAGTAATAAAAGAACAATCACCAGTATACTATTTTTGCATGAAGAATCTTTTGGGTTTTTTTATACATATGAAATAACAGGAATGAATCATGTTTGTTTGTTGTGCATTAAAAAGGTTGTCACATTTGTTTAAAAGAACTTTAAACTCAATTTGTTTTCTTTCAGGATGGATCAGGTAGAGCATACCAAGTTAAACAACTTTCCAATTTAGTTCTAAAAACCAATTTGTTTCCTTCTCTTGGTATCCTGTTGAAAAGCAATTGGATACGCCCAAGAGCAGCAATGCATTACTGTAAGCTAGCTGTTAATTGGTTGCTGCACATAATGCCTCTGCTCATTGGCTTAAATGATGTGTTAGCTCCCAGTAGTGCATTGCTGCTCTTTCAACAAATGATTTAAAGGGAATGAAGCACATTTGATAATTTAAGTAAAATGGAAAGTTATTTAAAATTGTGTGCTCTATCCAAATCATAAAATAAACATTTTGGTTATCAT